>NW_010392788.1:26734-47219 GCF_000710305.1 Buceros rhinoceros silvestris
TGAAATTAGACAATAAAACACTTTTCTGCCCATTTTCATTTTATTCCTACCACTCATGCCATTTTGGAGCCCATGGTGATCTGTCCTGCTTTCCCACCTCCTGCCATAGGGCTTTTTTCTCCCGCCTGCATGAGACACTTCCCAGACAATACAAAAATCTGCATGCTTGCACATCAAATGCCAGGTGAAAGTGTAGTTTGAACCTCACTTCTGTCAAGCCTTCACATAACCCACACTCAAAACTTAAAAATAGAAAGGAATTTTGTCCAACAGTTGGAATACAAAGGCAAGTCTTACTTCTTCAGTGATGAATTTCTCAAAGACTCCACACAGCTTGTCTCTGAAGTCGTACACATATTCTTCAACAGCATTCTTAGCATCATTTCTTTCTTTCTCAAGCTTGTCTTGCATCATCATTTTCCCCTAAGGTGGAAAAAAATTTATTTACAACTTGTCCTGGTTTGAGCTAAAACTTCCTTGTTTCAGGAAATGGACAAATAGAATTATTCCATGTAGTACAATAATTCCGCATTTAATTGGTTAAGGGGGTCAGGTGAACGTAATGTTACGTTGGGAGCCTTTAAAAGCAGCAGCTCAGGGGCGGATCTTTCTCCTGGGCTTCCTGGCAGCGTTACGGAGGGAAAGCTCCTGATACCCTGCTGGCAGACGTCCAGGCCTGACCAGGCCCGACTAAGCCCGGCTGGGGCCGACCCGGCGAACGACCAGCCCGAAATCTGAGGGCTTACACCCCCAGAGGACCTGAGGATCACAGACTGTGAACTATTACTGCCGTGAGTCTCGTCTGGAATCGGGTGAGATATCCAGACTCCTGGCTGTTCGTGCAGGGAGCTCTCCTGAGTTTTCTCCGCCTGAGAGCAGTGGGGTTTTCTCCCCTCCCTTTCTCGGTGTGAGAGGAATCCGACCAGGCCAGAGCGAAGCGAGGCCGCGCACTCCTACTGACCTTGAAAAGAACAGCTTGTTCAAATCTTTTCTTCTTCGTTTTTTCCCCTTTCTTTTTTCTGGGTTTGTGTACATATACATAATAGTCTATAGTGTGTACTTACGGTGTATTAAAAGTTTGTTTCAGTTTCCATAACGCAAAACCGAGGTGTGAATTTCTTCTTCCCCCTTAAAACTTCTTCTGTCTCCAGTGAGACAGAGGAGAATCGTTAAGGAATTCGAGGGGTTGTTTACCTCGGCCCTCGACCCTTAACACAACTAAAACCCTATCAAGTGTCAAGCGGGATGACTACTCTCTTGGACTGTCCCAGAGAACTCTGTATAAGCCTCGTAATTCACAATTACTGATTAAACTTTTGAGAAAGTCATCTTCACTGAAGGCAGAACTGGAATTGGGGCGGAAAAAAAAGATCATATTTAGAAGCTGTTTGGCAAGTGCTTCAACATAAACGGATCAGGTATTGATTACAATCTGACCACCACAGACAAGACTAAGAGTAAAGACAAGTTGTGACTCTGGGTTAAAAGTCAGTAGGAAACATTCTGCCCTAACAAAAATAATTTTACGTTTTATTCTTCAGACCAACCATTTTTTAGAGAAGAGCTTATGCAGGTGGGAACTTCACAAACATGGCACCTAGGAAACTCAGAAATGATCCTCTAAAAGACAAAGTTTTCTACATGTTGTAATAATTCCCCACTGATGTAGGACTTCAAGGGCAAAAACGCGCTACGACTAAGGACACAGCTTCTGTAAAGCACCAAAACACGTGCAAATGTTACTCCTGACTGGCCGGTATCAAGTCAGCCCACAACAATTAGCACTCCTGCTAACATCCTGAGCAGCCCTCGGCATTTCCTGCCTAAGAAAGGAAATGATACTTCAGGTAATGACAGGCTAATAGGTCAGAGATCTGGGTAGCTAGGACTAGTGAAACTGATTGATTTCACCAAAAACCCCAACCAAAACAAAACTCCTTACAACTAAGGGCAAGCATCCAAAGAATTCTAAGGTAGATAGTAAGATTATGGTTGAAAATACTCTCTGGATAATTATATAACACGTCACCAATTTGAGTGGTCATCTGTTTTTGCTCCTTACCTCGTTTTCTATGTAGCAATTGATGAGATCTTGTCCTAGTTGTCTATACAGGCTTGCCTGTATAGGTAGGTCAATGCTCTTAACTTTTGCTTTAGCCTTCGGCTGGGCTGGATGATCTTGCTTGTCTCCAGCAGTAGCCTATAAAGAGATTTATGCTATTAAGAAACTTTCAGTAGAAATGTTACTACATTCATGCTCAAAACAGAGACAAATGAAACTAGTAAAAGCCAGCTACAAATGAATCACATGTAAATGAAGCACCTCTTCACTCCTCTGCTATTCAGATTCACCACTACCTTAGTTTTGAACCAAACTGGTGGAATTCTTTAAAGGCAATGTGAAGAGCTGCTGTTTTTGAACTTGTTCAAAAACTAAAGGCTCCGCATCTTCTTCACGTTTCCGAAGTTCTCCTAGATTCCACCTTCACTATGAAACTGTGTTAAACGACAGAAACTTATTTCAAAGTCTTAACCACGTACTATGCTGAAAATTCAAGTGCTAAGGTAGGATTCCTAACTTAACCATTTCAGAATAGCTGTACTCCTCTACACACAGTCCCACATTTTGTTAACTAGCGAGATTAATGACTTTCACAATACTGGGCAGAAAAACTCTAAGGGAGCAACATTACATTTCCTTATCATTACTGAATACAAACTTTTGTTTCAGTTCCTGCGTTTTCAGTTTCCTCATCTGCTTGGTTCTGTTGTTCAGCTTGACTTTTCTGAATACCTTCATCTTGATCAACCTGCATTTTATCCTAGAAAAAGAGTTACATAACTGAATGCAAAGGTTTCCTGTATAATTTAAGACTGATGTCAATTACAGTAAATCACAGACAATATATGGACTTAAAAATCAATCTTAACGATTTCTGATTCACCACACTTAAACAGGCATTTTGATACCGTGCTTGTATTCATATCTTTCTCACATTAAATAAAAATTCTATTGTCTGTCCCACATGAAAGAATTAGATGATGTTACCGTCTGTCCCTATTACAGAATTACACTAAGCCTTGTGAATACTCCATTTTAAAATGGAAATACATACATGTAAAAATGAATGCAAAAAACATTCTAGAAACACAGCACCACCACAGGCAGCAACAACAGGTTCTCTATGGAACAGCCAGAACTTTGATCTCGTACCAATTTTTACCTAAACCTTAAAGTTTGTTGTAATCCAAAGAAGTAATTTAGCCATTGTAACTGGTACCCGCAGCTGTTTCACAGGACCACAAAAATTAGTGTCTGTAGTAGCCTCCTGGAGCACATGACCAACAGCCTTCCCTGCCACCCACAATTTAGAAAGTTTCATATTTTTCTGTAGCTCACCTATACCTTATTCTAAATTTATTAAAAAACATCACTAATCACTAGTCCTGATCACTTGGTTTAGTTTAAGCAATACAATTCTCTGTCATCAATGCAAAAAACCTTTTAATATCACAGTAATGGATAAGTCTAAAGCTTCCAAGGTTACTCCAATACTTGGGCATCCGGAGCATCGCTTATAATAGCTAGAGGCCAAGGTCTAAAAGGTCTGAGGTTACTTTACAAGATTTACATTACAAGGAATTAAGATTCTTGGATTCACAAACTACACGTGCATGTAAAACAACGTACTATTGGGTCTGCGACACACAAGAAAGTTATTTTTAGGATTTCATACTCTAGCACAGGAGTGTATGTTACAGTTCAGCTATGTTAATTGATTCAGCAACTTTTTAATGATGGAAGTTGAAAACAAGGCTCGTGTACCACATTTTACCAAATTTAAGTTTTGACACTTCGGAGTAGGAAAAAAAATGCTAATTTACTGTTCTTACTGTTCACACAGAAAAGGCAACAACTGGGAGGAACTGTTTTACCTACAGAAAAACTAGAGGGGTAAAACAATACATATATATACCACAAACCTCCTCCTCAGAGTCGAGGGTATCATCCTCAATTAACTGCTGACAAGCACCATTGTAAAACAGAAGATGTGTTAGATGAGTGCAAGTACTGCAGAGGAACAGCCTGAGGATGGAAGTGGTTACTGTAGTACCCGACAGGGTATACTCATCGTAGTAACCTCCACACAGAGGTCAGCTATTTCATCTGGTTTCCAGTGGTATAGAAACATCAGATGCAGAGCACCTGTCCACAAGGAACTGCATTATGTTTGGTATTTCAAGTACTTTCCATCAATGCATCATGTTTGGCATTGCCAATATGCTCGAATTCCTGGAAAGCAGTACAGTATTTAAGGAGCTGCTCATGTCCATTAAAGCCAACCGCGTAACCACTTCCTCCAATTCCTCTATGTTCAAATGAAGTACGAAAAGCTGCTAAGGACAGATTTTAGAACATAATGACAGGAAATGCATTCACCACTTCCTCTAAAAAAGCTGCTGAGTGTTTGCTTTCTGCCCAACCTTACTCCTGAAGAACCCCCCGCTCAGTATGCCTGGCAGTCTGTGAGACCCATCACCCGGCCGAGCACCCTGCTCTCGGGAAGACAGCTAGGGTTTGAGGCAGCAGCTTGCCCACTGCTTTATCCTCCTGTTCTCTATGCCACCATCTCTCTCCTCTGAGCCGTGACTGATCCAAAATCCCATGCTACAGAAGGGCACAAACAAAAAGAAAGGTTGCGGGAGGCCACTGCTGGAGTGCCCCTCCCAGCTGCAAAGTGCTCTCTAGCACCCAGTCCTCAGCACTACAGCGTCCAGCGTAACAGCTGCACCTCACTCCTCTCAGTGATCTGTATCAGTACGCAGTGCACTATCAGGAAAGTTGATCCTCCCAGCACTACAATGGGAGAACATAATTTTGTTAGAGAGATGGTGAAGAACAATGAAAAAATGACTTTTTTCTTTACAATCTGGTTTTACATTATTTATGCTTTCTTAGTGTCACATGTCACCTGTACTTTAGTAATAAACATGAAGAAATGTGTTACATAACTGAAGAAATAATTCAAGGGTGGAGACGTAGTGCTCATCAAAAGCTACACACTAAGATATAATCTCTAATTACTGGCTCTCATCGGAATTACAAGGAGTGCGGATTTTTACAAGTTTACATACCGGCTCATCATCTCTGCCTTGGTTTTTACTTGATGATTCGGTGTCCATTGGTGTATCGTTGTGATCCCCCTCTGTGTTCTGCTTCTCTATTATAGAAGCATTAGCCACACTGAAAAGGCCGTGAATGTTGACCTGCACTTTAACCTTCACTTTGGAATTGTCGCCATCATGTTGGGGACCAACATTTTGGATAGTGAAACGCCCTTGAAAAAACAAAGATGGTTTCAATAATTGTTCCAAAAAACAGTGCAAAAGGGAAAAAAGTAATAAAGTACATTTCTTGAAGAGTGTTAATTTAAAGAGCAACTTCATCTAACTTAAACTATTTGGGAAATTCCTGTAGTTGTCAATTCTACAATGTAAGCCACAGCTAGATAAACTAAAACCTGGTTCCCCAATTATTATTAATTATGAGTTAACTGATGATTTTGCTTTATCTGCATTCCATTAAAACTTCAAAATGCTGCTTTATTTGGTGTTCTACTCTCTGCTGCCTTCTTAACCATGACACTAGAAATATTACTCTGATTCTTCTCAAATGGTTTCTTTCATCCATGTAACTCAAACTTCGCAATGACAAATAAAATGTTAACAAAGGTAAGAGATCCTGTTTGAACTTGGTAAGATGGATGCAGTACACATTCTGGAGAATGAACAGTGTTTATCAAGGAAGCAGGCAGGCTGATACTTTATTCTGCAATTTGCTGGAAATCTGAGTGTTAACTGATGCAGACTCTGACCACATAAAGGAGAATGTTTTTTCCTGAAGATGACAGGCTTCTTACATAGACAACTAAACAGGCAGCACAAAGTTTATAGCCAATTCATAAATCGGTAAATACATCTGTGAATTAGTTTAAAGATCCAGAGGAGTTTATTAATAACTAAACGTAAGGTAGTATTAGCTACCAGGACACTTACTCATACCATCTGATAACTTTAGACTCCACTATTGATGCTGAAGTTCAGGAAACGCTTATCTTGTACGTTCTCAGATTAACAGGGAGAGATACCTGTCTAGAGCTAACAGCTCCTCTGACCCAATTTCTTTGAAAAAATCCAGGCTGGCAGGCACATAAGATCCCTACCCATTCTACAGAGGTTCAAAGAACCAGACAACAGAGCACTAAACTCTTTACGCCTTTTTTTTTTTTTTTTTTAAACATTCAGAAACAGTGAACACACTGTTTAGAATAGAAGAATGTAACACACTGTTTAGAATGAAGAAAGTAACCTTAACAACTGCCAGAAGATGTCAGTACTGTTTGACCTCTGCATCTAAACCAAGGAGACTGTGCTGAGCCTTTCTCAAGAACCTAGACTTTTCTATAGTGTAGGCACTGTGGAAGTAACATGTCTTTAAAACCACTCTTCCCAGTATGGTATGAGGTTTTCACTCACATTGCCTTACCTATTCTGGAATCAGAATAAGGCACTTCACGAGGATGGGTGTAGAAAGCTTCCAGGTCAAAAGGCTCTTTCTTGTGAAAAGTAATTACTTTTGAGAATGGAGCAGCGTGGTTCTTACTGAAGACTTCGCACTCCCTAAAGCAGTGAAATATTAAATGAGGTTAAACCACCAGGCACACCATAACAGATGGTCAAAATCAAGGTACGTTAACAATCAGCAGCCCGGCTAACCAAGCAGCTAAATAATTTAGTTTAAGTCAGTTTACAAGAGTGGCAGGCCTGTATAGCCTATGCATTCTATAGGACACTTCTTAAAAATCAAGCAACTTCACACCTACGCTTTTAAATTATTTCCGATTATTGCTTAGTAACTGGAAATCAAGAGGTAAAATGCAAAAAAAGACAAAACCGTTGTAGCAGATGACAGCTTCCAAGTCCAAAGCGTGGTCTTTCCCATGGTTCAACATTCTTTATACACACAAACACTTTTTATTAGGCACCATACAACTTACCCCGTTCCCTCCTCGTAAGATGATTTCCATCTTAGCGTTACAGAATAAGGAACAACGTCTGTGATGGAAAATTCACGCACTTTAAAAGCTGGGGAAAGAATTGCACACTAGAAAACAAAGACCAAGATTTTATTATATCCATGTAGTCAGTCAAATAAATCACAAGTACAATTAATACCTAAGGGCAAAATGGCAACAATTCAAATAGGTGACATGGAGATCCTGCTCATCACAGAATTAACAGAAACCTCCTATGCTTTGTAGGAAGTTTATTGAGCTACAAGACTAAAGTAAAGTAAAGTAACAGTAAGAGATGCCACTTCCCCAGTGACAGTCAGTAAAGATACCCAGGCAAAGCTTCCAAATGATGACACAGAAGTAGAACAGTGCAATTTGGGTCATCAACTTTAACGGGCCTCTAACAAGACCATCCTAACACAACGCAGCAGCAAATGAACTGATCTAATACAATCGTTTCTGACATGGTCACTGTCACCAGCTGTTGAAAAAACAAGACTCTACATCTTAGTTCAGCTATCGTACTTTTTGCTTTTAGTTAGTTAGTTGTATTTCATTAGTACACGATGTTAAAGAAGCAATACTGAGGTTTAAGTTTAGTAACTATACCTGCAAGGCACAGCCTCTTGCAACAGCTTCATCAGCATTTAGCGTGGTGCTTATCTCTTTACAGAAAAAGTTAGAGATCTGCTCCTTCACTGCTGGAATTCTAGTAGCCCCACCTACTATTTCTATACTGTAGATATCTTCACGCTGAAGTTCTAGAAAAGAGAGTGCATGGCCTTAAGTTATAATCAAGACATCAAAAAGCTGTCTTTGGACAAACAAACAGAAGATAAAGAGACTGTGACAAGCACTGAGTATGTTCAACAGCCGCTGACAAGACCTTTAAAATCTGATTTGTCACGATGTGTCCTATTCAAACTCTTTGATCCTCCTGAGGCCTACGAAGTTTTCAGGTTGCATAATCCCGGAAAACGCAGAGGCCAAGGACAATGAGGACAGCTGTTCTTTAAAATGCATTGTCCATGTGCGTCCCCTTTCTGGCGTGCACAAACTCAAGAGGGTGAAAGCCCGTTTTCTTTGGCAGCCCTGCACTAATGGACAATACCTCAGTCCTTCCCAAACAGAACCAAAGTGAAACACAAACATACCTCATCTGATGTCTGGTTTAATTTTGGTTGCCAATAAAGAAAAGCAACTAAACTTAGAATAAAAATATGTAAACTATAAACTTAACTAAAAATATATAATAAATATCAGACTGTGCTTTCAGGATTAACTTTTTAATTCTGAATTCAAGATTTGCGTATGACGTGATCTCAAACAACTGTCAGTCTTTGAATGGCTCTGCCCAGCAGTTATTCAGGTTTTTACTTCCTGCATTAGCTATCTAGCCAAGTCACAAGATAAGCAGAATTCTTCCTTTTCTTTTAGCTGAAGATGCTGGAACCACAGAATCACTGAATGTTAGGGGTTAGAAGGGATGATGTGGTGATCATCTAGTCCAATCCCCCTGCTGAAGCAAGTTCTTCCAGAGCAGGCTGCACAGGTTGGCATCCGGGTGGGTTTTGAGTATCTCCAGACAAGGAGACTCCACAACCCCTCTGGGCAGCCTGTTCCAGGGCTCTGCCACCTTCAGAGTATAGTTTTTCCTTATGTTCAGACGGAACTCCTGTTTTTGTGTCCACTGCCCCTTGTCCTGTCACTGGACACCACTGGAAAGAATCTGGCCCCATCCTCTTGAAATCTGCCTTTTAGATACTAGTAAGCACCGACGAGGTCCCCTCTCAAGTCTTCTCTTCTCCAGGCTAAACAGACCCAGATCTCTCAGCTTATCCTCACAAGAGAGGTGGCTCCAGTTCCCTCATCTTTGTAGCCCCCACCTGGAGGACAATTAGGGGTAAAGCTTCTTCCCGTGAAGGGGTATTAGGGGTAAAAGCCTTTTCCTGTGAAGTCTAATTTTCTCCTATACACTACATTAGACAAAAAAAATTAATAATGAAAAAAGTTATTTGCACATGCTTCAGATAACGTATTTCAAGAATATACTGCCAAATTCTCAGGTCAGTGAGGACACGTATGTATCACATATGGAACAGGCTGGCAACAGACCACTGCAGTAAAGAACAATAGTTTTTTCCCATCGTGGTTTTGGTTTGGTCGTTTTGTGGTTTTGCATATAACAATCTTCCAGAGCGCCAACCTCTTCCATTACGCAGGGTGAATGAGGGTCAATAACCAAGGCTGCAGAGCGGGATGTGCACTAAATGAGGCGGGACTGGGATCATGCATACATGACAAGCATATGGATGGAACTTACATTGAACTTTTCAGTACTTAGCTTTGCAATTCTAATAAATACAAAAATATATTAAAGAGATAATCATTAAAGAGATCTAGGATAACTGGATTACTAGTTACTTTATTGAACCAAAGTAATGCCTCAATTAACTCCTACTTACTGGCTTGATCCATGGCCGCTCTCAGAGGAGGCTCCACTCTGGACAGAAGGGCAGCGCACAACTGCTCAAACTGAGCTCTGCAGAAGAGGTCAAGCGTTTCAGATTACAAGAAGCTTAAGAGACCAGCCCTCCCTGCACTTCAGAGGAAATAACACACGGTACCTGTTCATCTTACTGGAGACATCAAGGTCATTCATGAAGCACTCAATATTGAGTGGAAGGTCAGAAGCATTTGCACTCATAAGCTTTTTTAGTTTCTCACATTCCTGATACAACCGTAGCAGCGCTCGGGGATTCTCTTTTACATTCAGTTTGTATTTTGTCCTAAACTCTTCAGAGAAGTAGTCCACCAAAGCCTCATCAAAATTCCTGCCACCTAAGAAAGGGTCAAAGGTGGTAGCCAAGACCTGCACAGAGGCAAAAGGACAAAGATTAAAAGTTACTAGACAATGTTTGTTTAGATGGAGGGGTATAGTTGCTAGATGTAACAACTTCAAAATATCACTCCTTGATTATTTAGTTTCTGCCCTTGCCAAATAAAATACTATTGCGTCCACTGTGGTATTTTCTACCGTGCTGCAGCCCCTAATCCATTTACCAGCTCACCAAAGAAAAGGCAGACCAGGACAGCTACTCTGTCGTGCTATTACTAGTCCTGTGTCATATATTCAAAACAGAAAAACTCGCCATCATCTTCCACGTAACTTCAGGTCACTGTGTTTTGCTACCAAAGACAAGTTTACAACAACTTCCAGCCATCAAACAAAATCTGATGGCTGCAGCTCACAGACAAAATCTCCAAACCAGGAAGTGAGGACTGTATGGTTTTATTTCACATCCTACTGAGTTAGATTTTTGAACCATCACGGACAGCAGGAAAAAAAAAAACAAACCCAAACAAAAACATCATCATAGAGCAATTCAGGGATTTCAGCCATTTCCCATAAGCCAGTCAGCTGCACAGTTACAGTGCTTATGAGACCACTGGAAATGCAAACGGTTCAGGGGTACAACACTGCACGAACTGTGCCGCATGCTTCATTGTCAAGCACTTGTCAGAACACACTTTGGGATACTCCATTTCTGCATTTTATAAAATGGATTTGCTGAAGTGGCAAAAACCCCAAAGTTTTTGTATGCAGCCTTTACAGACATTTATTTTCTTGTATCTTTCCACAGAACAGTAGTTGTGAGCACCGCTCAATTAAATACTTCAGGAATATAGGGTTCTACTGAACAATTTAGGAGATTACCTTCAGTTTTCCCTTGTTAAAAGCACAGATTGAAACCTGATAGGCAGAATGCCCCATGTCTACAAAGACCACATTTCTTGGCTTCTCTTCCAAGGCTGGCAGATCTTGCTTGTATATTCCATAGGCCAGTGCAACTGAAAAAACACCAACCCACAGCAGTTAAAGGGAAGCTGCATACAACTGTCAACATGCATTAAAAGCACTAAAGCCACCACTTGGTTTACTTTTTCTGAACATCTCCTTACTCTGTTCAAATAGAACATGAGGGTCAAGACCATTAGACCATTATGAGTTGTCATGTTCTTTATCTACATTTCTTTCAGTTTTACTGGTAAATTACCTCACTACAATTCACGTAGTTGACATTTAAGTGTTTTCCATTACCTGACATCTCTTTCCAAGCACAACTGCATGCTGTGTGCCTTCAAAGCACTAACTTACAGTCAGCAGCATATGCACCATCATAAATTAAAAATTTAAGATCCAGGATTTATCTGATTGGTGTCATTCCCACACCTCTCCTTTGAAAGGCCTTCCTTTCAGTTTTTAGCTCAGTTTTGCAAAATTCAAGCACGCTCTAGAGATAAAAAATGTTTTAGAAGACTAGTTTATATGAATCTAATATTTCAGGACCAGTGCTCACTAGTAAAGTGGCTGAGACTTTCTAAAAGCAAACAGAATTTAAATCAAGAGAAATAATAATTTAAATGGCTCCAACTTCAGTTCCCATGAAGTGCAACGTATTTCTACACTCTTCCCTAGAGTTCACCAAAACCAGGAGGGCAGTAAACAAATTACTTTACAGCTATGAACAGCAGTTATGCCAATGCTCCAGCTGATGGGATTGCCTCAGGTTTAAACTGTCATTATCCCACAGACTTCTGCTTGATTTGATTTGGCTATTTTGAGAAGTCATACAATGCCAGTTGTTTCTAAATGTGATCAGTAAGTCTGCTTTCAGAAAAAGCTCCAAGAAGACTCAGTTTGTGTAGAAGCAGCTTTTAAAGCATACATACTAAGCAGTTAAAAATGAAAAAATCTTTGGATTAGACACTTTAAAATTTCCCTTCAATGCATCTGACTTCAAAATAACTATTAGTTTATGATAAAAAAAGTATTTCTCTAATACTTCCACGAGATTTATTATTACTCCAGCACACAAATCTTCCAGGAAGCCAGAAAGAAAATTAGAAGACCCCACAACACACCTATGTCAAGTAGCGTATTTGCTGTCATCTTTCAGACAGATGCAGGTTACATCTGATAATACCACACTATACTATCATTTAATACAACAACTGAGAACTTAGGTCAGGTGCACACTCAAGCTGGAGCATGAAGAGATGCTGAAGCTGGCTCAGGCCTTCCTGATACAGCTGCTGCAGCTCCATGGTACAGCAGAGAGGTAAGCACAGACCTCTGCTTGCCTTCAGAAGCAGAGCTTCCATCACGTCTTCTAAGCGCTGAACCACCCCACCAAAACAGCTGCTGTGTTTCCAGTTCCCAAGCTGGACTGGGCAGTTCTAGCCTGGACAGCTTTTTCCCAAGTTCCTGATTGTGTAACAGGAGTACGTCATCACCCTCACAGACTCAGTAGGCTGACTGGTTATAAATAAGTAATTGCTGCCCTTTACCTGCTGTAGTTTCATTCATCAGCTTCAGACAGTTTAATCCTGCAATCTGTGCAGCTGCCATTACAGACCTTCTCTCAGCATCAGTGAAAAAACTGGGTACCTGTTTCCAACAATAATGACACAGGATTAGGAATATGGACTTTTTAATTTAAAGAAGTCAAACTTACCCATTAAGCAACCCGCTAAGTTTCAATTCCACAATAAACTGTTACAAACTAACCTCAGATTAATAAGACCCTCTGAATAAAACATCTAGGTAATTCATTTTAATTAAATTTAATGCATATTTTAATTAAAATGTCAAAATATGACAAAAATCAAGTCATAGAGTTGTTTTAAACACGGTAGATTTAAACACCAAAAACCCCCAGATTCTTCGTGTTACAAGTGAACCTGTATCTGTTCTTCTGCTAACACCTGCATGTACCACATGCACCAGCTTACAGCGCACAACCGTGTTCAGTTCCACCAACAGGCAAAGCACAACCAAGGCCCATTTCGAAACTGGCTGAAATCACTTGGCGTATCTTCAAGTTCAGTCAGACTTCAGACAGAGAACTACCTTCATAGTGTATTTCCTTAGCTACTGTTGTGGCATATGACCAAGGATCCTTGTCTGTGTGGGAGGTACTCTCTGCCAAGTGCCTTTGTATAACCGTAAGGAAACAGGAAAAAAGATCAAAGCCGATTTCTGACAGCTGAAGTATCCAGCTTTCCCGTTTCCACGCCTCCGTCTAACAGGAATGGGGTAACCGCAGTACTTCATGCTCAGACTTCTCACCAGAGCAAGAGCAGAAGTGAAGCAGTAAACAAAGAGCGTGAAAAGCATTCGCATCAGGAACAAAACCTTGTCTTCAAGCTTCCCCCGCTACTCCCCTGCTGTGGGTGAGGACACTAGCTAAAGAAATGCAACACAAGTAAACCAACCCAATAAAAAAGACCTTTTCAAACAAATGCACGTAGTTTGGGCTTCTCAAATTGCCAGTATGACCCTCAGTTATGGAGCTCAGGCAACTCTCAACTACACTAGAACCCGACAGTGTTCAACGGTGTAACGACAAAGAAATTTAACAGGAATTCGGGACGGTTCTTTGGAGCTGAGGAAGACACGCTCAGACACAGGACGGTTCCCATCTGGAACAGGAACTACAGTAGTCAGGATACCGTATGGAGCACTTGGGAGCTCGCCAGTCTGGATCAGCTGAAGTACTATGGTCTTTTTTCTGAAAACACGTTCTTGATTTAACAATTTTTCCACCTTCTTACACATGATTACAAAAGTATTCTCATTTGGAAAAACCTATAGTAAAGGCCCATTTTGGGGGGATGCGATTTCTATCCACTACTTGTATCTCTTACCATTGCCCCCGGCATAAACAGCACTAGCTTACACAAAGCTATCTACAGAAAGAATTGCAATAAACACAACTTACCGAAATCACGCAGTCTGCCACTGGCTTCTTCAAAGCACTTTCTGAAGTCTCTTTAAGTTTGGCCAGTAGCATCCCTGTGATCTGTTCAATTGCGAACTGTCTCTCTTCGTCTAGGTATCTCACCTGAAATAGAGAATTGCGATTCTGTAATCGCTCACCTCAACTCTTCTCTAAGATGTGTGGTTTGAACGTTTTTTTGTGGACGCAAGTAACTCTGCACATCAATTGATGCTATGAGTTTGTGCTACCTAAAACAAAATCAAAATTATGAGCTCGAAATTGTTTCATTTTTAACACCTGAGTTATCTTGAGGGGCTCATCACAATGCTACAGTGGTTTTGTTGTTTTGTTATGATTTGGAGGGTTTGTTTCTGTTTTGTTGGGTTTTATTAAAAAAAAACAAAAAGAAAATCCGTAACACACATAGAATCACATTTGTCCTAACATGAGCTAAACCGAAGAGTTTTGGAGTAAACCCAAGAGGTATTTGTTGCTTCCTGCAAGGGTCACTCAAGGACAAGGGGGAGGGAAGGGGCACACCCCGTCACTCTAACAGTCCTGCCCTGCTCTGGAAACACATCTGAATCTTCAGCCTTTGTGTGAGGTTCTGTGTCCTGAATTCTGACAGGCTGCTGTCTCTCTAGCAATCCCAAACTCTCCTGTGCAGGGAAAGCCAGACAGGAGAGCAGCAGCGCTATGTCCACTGGCACACTAACGTAGGACATTAGCGAGTTTTGCAGAGCAAAATGAACTGTGTGGTACAGAGCCCTGCCAGAAAGCAACTCAAAGGGCACTAAATGGAGACGATGGGGAGATTTGATTCAGAAGCATACTCCTGATCAAAATTAAAATGCTAGAAGACAGACACAGACTGAAGCCAGAAAGCCTGAATTTTGAGAAAAAGCAGTTGCCAGCCATTCAGTCTGGAAGCAAATTAAAAATCCCTTGTTCAGATTACATCTTCAGAGCATTTTCTCACTTTCCTGAAGCTCAGTCTCCGCACACCTGTAAGACCCAAGCTCAAGTAAGACTAATAATCACAGACTGTAATTATACATATTTGAAGGTAAATCTAGTAAGGTGAGGTGAAAAGCTACTCATGTGACTACAGAAGGTGAATACAATCGATGAGAAACCTCAACAGACACCGTGAAGAAAGCACAGTACTCGAGCAGATGTTATTGCAGGGAATAAAACGTTTCTCATCTCTTGGGAACAGCACATTTATTACACAGTCAATTTTACTGAAGATGAATACAACAAATGTAACCCTTAAGGGGTGAGAGCTACCAACATTTCATAACATATCTGTACAGAGGACAACGCAATACCTTTTTTGCACTACTTTATTACTCAAAGACACGAGTACGTAACACAGAGCAAGTAGTCTAGATCTTCCTGAACATGTGAAGAAGTGAATGAAGCAGAAATGAGAAACACAGCAGAACTACCCTAAGGCAAGCTCTGTGAAAAATAAAAGGGTTGTTACTGTATGGGTTTCTTTCTAAAATGAGTAAGAATATATTTACAGTTTTCTTAAGGAAAATAAGTCAATTTAAGTAGGAAGTTAAGTGACAAAGATCCCTAGTGCTCATCTCCACCACTAAAGATACTGTACACAAAGCTCTAACTCACCTTTACTCCTACGGAGCCGTTCGGCATCTTCTGAAGTTCATAGGGAAGTTTGGTCCTTTCATCTTGTATGTAAGGATCTTCAAATGCTCTTCCATGCAGTTTTTTGAAACCATGTAATGTATTTTTGACATTTGTGACAATCTGTGGAAAAGATATTTAGTTTTAATTACGCATGACATGCAGATTATAGAAGACCATCCAGAAAGGAACTCTCGTGATGTTGGGCTTAACGGACATGCTGAAGACCCATGTCAAGCTCCACACATTAAGTGGAAAGCAAAGGGTGGGGGGAGACAAAGAACTCTCTTTTTTTTAATCTCTGGCCTCTATTAACGGATTTCACTTCCTTTAAAGTTCTCCTCTAAGTCAGATCCCATCTGCACATAAAGCCTCCTCACACCTATTCTCTCATTATTGTTTTGACCTTTAAGGACAGACGTTTAAATAAAGAAAGGGCCATAACAAATCACAACAAAGGCATTATTTAAGCTGTCAAGAGAAATTACTCGTAGGTAATCTCCTCCAAGATAAACTAGGCTAGTTTACTAGTCTGCATCGCAAACTTCACAGTTGGTAAGAGTACTGACAGGACACCACCTCACCAGCATCGTTCAGAGCTTGACCACAGAAAAAAAGTGTAAAGTTTCTCAGAATGAAGTGACACAACCTCTGCATGTATGTCATGAGTAAGCAAGAAGTAAAAAAAGTTTCACTGGGGAAGGAATAAGGTTTTCTGTTTCTTCCCATTTTTTACTCTGAATAACAAATCAATGCAGAAATAATTTTCAATTTTAGTACAGAGAACATGCTGTTGAAGCAGTAACTATTACTGTGAAATGTACTCTTAATGTAGAAAATCTGCTTTTAAACAAACAAACAAAAAAGAAAGTTATTCATTACTTTTCTTCCCACAATTCAACACGAGACAAGTGAGGCTAAGTAATGCAAGAGTTTTGATCTATTTACCTGGCTCTTTGCCGCATTCCCAATGGCCCTCGTCTTGGATCCTAAAGATATACATGCTCTAAGCAAAAACAGAAAAAAAGCAGATCAGATTTACAAGAAAACATCATAAAGTATTTCCATGGTACTTTAAAGGACCCACAAAAATTAAAGCAGCAGAACACAGATGTGGTATTTAAGAGCATTACTCCATGAAGCACCAGAACTTGCAGTACAATTCTAGTTATTTTGCTCTTTCCAAAATTAGTTTAGAAACTGCACGCAACCACAACTGTTTTCATTATAATGGCATTTAAGGAATTCTTTAAAAGCTTACGTGTTCTCCAGATCTTATCGTGACAGTAAGGAATGAATACTTACTTCTGGATCACAGCCTATAACCAAAGAAACCTATGGCATTTTCTTTAAAAACCTGAACTTGAACAGTCAGGTTTTCTTGACCCACCAACGCTGAAGTCTCATAACACCACATTCACACTGCGGAAGAGCCATTAGCAACAAAAATCGTAAGACAACAATAAATCAACTTAAACATCTAAGCCCAGAGTAGCTGAACAAGCCAGTTCCACAGACTGTTGGGCACTTCCAGTGACTAAGGACTACCAGACACACACTCCCAAAACCGGCAGACGCCTGGGTAGAGCTCCAAGCCACCAAGAGCGTAGGAAGCTCTGGAGCAGTTCATGGCCCCTTGCTGCTTCTCCGGTTAGCACTGAGCACCCCTCGGCTTTGCCTAGCAAACGCTGCCCCAGTCCCCAGCCACCGTCTGCCCACCTCTCTACTGAAACTTTTTTGGAAGTTACTCTCGCTACACCTATGCTTTTCAGATCAAGATTTGAAAGAGAACTCTCCCCCCAAAAGGGAGCTGGAGCTGATCTAGCTAAAACCATTCAGAAAACACCCGTAACACATACAACCCAGATTTCATACAGCTCAAATTTAATTGTTTAATGAACACACGAAGGTCACTACAGTAGACTGCTTCTGCCTCCCCTCCATCGTCACTACAATGAGGGCACTGTATGCAATTCAGTATCATCTAGCAACCTCTTCTGCTATGACACCACACTGAACTCGCAAAACCTCCAGATTTAACTGCTGCCAAGTGTCAATGCACTGCCCTACATTTTCAAATATGTAGTTCACCGTTCAGGAACAGCTTTTACCATTTTTAATGTTGCTTAACACTACAGTTGCCAATTGTACTTTGCAATAGTTAAGAAAAATCAGATAAAAAAGCAATTCAGAAGGGTGTGAATGGTTTACAAGACATTTAACTTAGAGGTAATAACATGCTAACACTACTGCATCACGCCTTTTCAGTGCAGGAATTTGACTCTGTCAATAGACAACATTATACCCCTATTGCAGAGCAGGAAGCAGCGAGCTAGAAGCTACTCAGCTCACCAGAGTTCCTGCCACGGCTTACTCCACTCGCTCAGTTTCAGCACAAATGGATGGATGGTTTCTCCCCCACCTTGGCTGGGAAGCAGAGATGTCAATGAATAAAATGAGCTCCCTGGCTCCAAACACTTGTGTTTGAGACAGCCCTTCAGGAAGCACATGAAGCCAGATGTGTGCCAGCTGAACTGTTTCCCCCACCACCACCCTCAGCCTGCCTGGAGGTGCCCTTCTGACCAGCACACAGAGTCTGGTTCTAAAGGCAGCAACCCTCTTCACCAAAAGGACGTTTCAATCCTCTCCATGCTCTGTTTTGAGGAGGATGCTACTTCATCTTCTTAATTAGTTTGGGATTACACTACACATGCTCTGAAAAAAATTACAAGTTATCAACAATCAACTGCTTTTCCACAAAACCAGAGTGGTGAGGCACAGCACCTGCAAGGGCCATTTGCCTCGAGTCTGCACGCCCAGCGCGCCAGAAACACATACAACAGATTTCTGGAGTTCTGAAAAAGCCAAAGGTCAGTTAACATCCAAAGAGGCGTTAAGGCCAAAGACCTTAAAAGTACAAGTTCTTCTGAAATGGATGGCTTAACGGCAGCATCTTCTTCCTTTCTTTCTAAATACCTCCACTAAAGCTTTGAGGATTATACATGCTTTACCAACGCTAACAATCCCATGCCTCGGACTACAAGCTGTAGGCTTTAGGTAAACAGTAACAATGAAGAATCACCCACACTGTTTGGATTTATGACTCGAGTGCTGTAATAACCTGTGATAATACCTACCTTCCATAAGTCTATGCTGCTTTTGCCTGTAGCACTGAAGCGCACTCACACTAACACAAACTGCTCACAGCAGCGCTGGACAGGTATCTGAACCACCTCCAAAACTGGCAGCTGGCTGCAATAATTAGCCCTGCTCAGAAAGAGCAATTAGCCCCGTGCAGCACAGCCAGGACTGTCCTATCTTTGGGACCTAACCCAGTATCTTTACGTGGCTTATTAATACCACACTACACATCGAAGTGTACCAGCTCACCCAGAGCTAGTTCAGGTATTTTCATACCTCACTACACAAACACAACAAACATTAACACTCTGTATTTCTGGGAGCAAGTCCCAAATATTTGGGACATATCCAACCGGTGTTAACTATTAGCTAACTTCAAGTATCGAAAGGATGTAAGCACCTCTGTAGGAACGTATAAATACAGAGTTCATTTACTGTATTGGTACGTGTAATAACAGAAAAGTTTTGATAATTTAGGAGTTACACCTGCCTGCATCACTCAGATCGTCTCTGAAACAAGGTTTAGTTACTAGGATAAACTGCCATAACAGTAATAAACCTGTTGTGTTTCTAGTCACTTTTCTGGCTTGCCTCAAGACCCTAACATCAGAAAGGAAGCTCCTTATGTTACCCTATATTATATTTTGGAGAAATGTAGAAAAAAAGATGACAAGAGCCAGGAAAATGCCACTTTAGGTGAAATAACTACTGCCTTTAAGGATCTGTGCACTCCAGATGTATTTCAAAGCCCTTTCATAAGGGACACTTTGCAAACATCTTGGAAGTGCATTTTCTCAGCCATTAACATGAACGTTATCAAACAGGGAAACCTGCATGAAGCCCACCTGCAAAGAACGTGCTCCTGGAGCAGCTAAGAACTGCAAGTGCTCCTTTTTTAACAAAAGGAAACTGCCTGAGGATTCTCTGAAACAACTTCATGGGGTACCTTGCACAGAATTGGAAAGGTCCTAGAACCTCACCACACCTTATGAAATGTGCACAAGGATGTCTTCCTGAGAGTTAACCTGAGAGGTGTGTTCTTGTTTTAAGAGTATTTCCATTAACACAGCTGAGCACTCAACTTCTCTATACCTTTAAACAAAGTTTTTAGAAAGCAAAACATTCTACATTTCTGAGATAATGACAAAAATGCTGGTTACTACAGCCTCACGTTGCAGAAACTGTTTTCTGCTATTGTCTACGAATTCCTTTTATAAGAGAAAGCAACATCCAATCCCCGACTTTCACAAGTATTATATGAATTCCTGAACCCTCCTTGAAAATTATGCACAGATGGAGCTCTGAAAATCCTAGACGTATCCCATAGAAACAGAAGAGAAAAATCTCCACCTACTCTTGCGTATCCCATCATCACGGACGTTGCCCACTGCCCCCCCTTCTCCTTGCAAGACCTCGGTATTCCTCGGCCAGCAGATACAGCGCGGTGCAAGTACGAACAGGTTTAAGAAACCAGAACTCATCGCGCCACTTCCCCGTTTCCCTGGTGAATCAACGTCCTCCGCCCCAGCCCAACCACCACTCCATCACAAAATCGTTACATGAAAATGATTCAAACCCAGGCAACCGCTCCAGAGTTGGGGAAACACATGCACCTAACCGAGATCTTTACTACACGAACAGGAATGCGTTACAAGGACAGGGCACAATGGATTAATTCTTTTTTCCTAAGAGCCGTGCGGCACATCCAGCACATCGCGGTATTTCAAGGACACGGAAGAATCAAAAGCCGGGGAGGGGGGGAAGTGTTTCCCGGCCAGCCTCCCGCCCCAACACACGCATTTCTGCGCCTACTTAAAACACTTCTCCCGT
>NW_010392789.1:0-7923 GCF_000710305.1 Buceros rhinoceros silvestris
AGCCTGTGCTGCACTCCTGGATTATATTTTCATATTTCGTATATTTTCATATTTCATATATTATATATTTCATATATTTTCATATTTCATTTATTTTCAATTCAGGTTCAAGACCTGACACTTGTCCCTGTTGATCCACTTCCCCACTCAGTTTGTCATCTTCAGCAAAATTAATAAAGGTTCACTTGATCCCCTCATTTAGATCACTTATGAAGATATTAAACACCGTTATCTATCCCTGGGACATTTGACCTGTGAGAGGTTGCCCATCTGCAAAACAGGTGTTTTCCACCACCTTTGGGTCTGGGCTGTCAGCCGGTTCCTCACCCACCGCACAGACCACTTGTCTAGACACATCAGTTTGTCTAGGAGGAGGCTGTGGGGAGCTGTATCAAAAGCCTTAGATAATTCCAGGTGGACAAAGTCCACTGCTCGCCCCACATCAACCGAGCAGGTTTCTTTGTCATGGAAGGCCTAACTGAATCTCTGTACAACTGCTCCCTGTTGGCACATCTAACAGTTGTATGAGGAAGCACTCCTCTACGCATTCCAGGAACTTGATGGATGTCATGTGAGATGCTGTAGTATTCTTCCAACAAATGTCTGGCTAGTTGAAGTCACCCATAAGAACCAGGTTTGGTTGGTGTGAAGCTTGCCTAAGCAATCCAAATATTGTTTTGTTGGCCTTACTGTCTTGGTTTGGGGGTCAATAGCAGATGCCTACTGTAAGATCTCCCTTGGACACAAACCCTCTAATCTCGACCCAGAGGCATCGATAGGGCTTCCACAATCACTATAGTTGACTTCTATATACTCGAAGCTCTCCTTAACATAGAACTGCCTGCTCTTCTTTCTTGCCTGTCTTTACGAAACAACCTATATCCATCCACCTCGGCCCTCCAGTCATGTGGGATGTCCCACCATGTTTCAGTCATCCCTGTGAAACGTTAACTTTCTGACTGGGCATGGAGTTCCAGTTCTGCTTGTTCCCCAGTCTGCGTGCATTGATATAGGTACACTTGAGGTGGTTGCTCCTCTAGTTCACATCTTGGGACATTTTCTGCTACTCTGGTTGGACTGGCTTCTTCACCAGTTGATTGTAATGGCGTTGAGTATTGTCTTTGGACCCTGTCCCTCACCGAGTTCTTCAGTTTAAAGACTGCCTCACCAAGTTGGCCAGCCTGCTGCCAAAGACTCCCTTGCCTGTTACTAGACAGGTGGATCTCAGCCCTCCAGTCTGTCTTTATCGATTACCTTAGGAAAAAAATTACTTCAATGGAGATGCACACTTTACACAACTTTCATCAATAAAAGACACATAATTTCATGGAAAATTCGCAAAATGAGTTATTTATCGCAGATTCTCCACATGACAGGGGGAAGCACCCCTGGAGTGGACTATGTCAGAACTTCTGAAGCACATGCAGAGCCAGGCATCTCCTCACAGTCTGGGCAAATCTCCAGTACCTAAATCCTCTCTGTCAACTCAAACTGAGTTCAGGTAAGTCCTAAGATATTGCTAAACTAAGGTTGCCTGAAGAGACTGTGGAGTGTCCACCCTTGGAGATAGTGTGAGAAGACGAGGCCCTGAGCAATCTAACACTGAGATCAGCTTTGCTTTGAGCAGATTTGAACCAGAGAAGATACACTGCTTCCTTCTACACAAAATTATTCTCTGATGCTGTAGTAGTGCAGTAACAGTTATTCATAAACTTCAATTCTATGTGCTAGCATTGGAGAAAAACCTAATGTTATGCTGTTGAGAAGATAATTCATAGTGAGAACCTCTAACAGAGCACTGAGTTTCCTTAATAAGTACATTGAGCTTGATTATTTAAATAAATCATAATTTCTTACTAATCAGACAATCTTTGCAGCACAATACAACACGAAGCTGTCCTACTGACACGAGTGAATCAGTTTGAGGGGGCTATATGAGTTATCAGATCAGGAATTCTATTTAGGGAAATAATAATCCACACATGATGAAAATGATCAATCACCTCGAAGTCAGTAACAAATCTGCAGAGTTACATGGCTCATTAGTATCCATGATGCAGATACAGAAAGCAAAGTTTCTTTGTCACTGATGGTTACAAGTACTGCAATATGGTTTTGCTTGACAGGAACAGATAGGAGCTCTGCAGAAGAAGAAAACAGCCTCTTCTTTTATCCCAATATAGTGTCAGGATTCTTGCACTGTTGCAAGGCTATAAAAGGAAAAGCCTCGTCACCTGTGACACACTCGGAATATCTGGCAGTATTGTGACTGTACCTACCCCCTCAGCTATAATAGACATGAAATAATAGACCTGTCTGGCAGGACAACTCAAAGTGTCGGGGTGACATAAGCCCGGGACTATTCACAACAGGGTAAGATCAGTAAGCTCCCCTGAGGACCTAGTGCTGGGTAGTTTTAGCACTCAAAGACAGGAATGGATTCACTGACAATACTGACACGAAAGACTGAGTCACTGACGTGACTCGCTCATTGACCAAGATTTTTAAATGCTTTCCCCACCTGCATTGTGCTCTGAAGGTGCGCGCTTTGGAAAACCATGGGTCAAGAAGAGGACGGAATTTGAACAGATTGGGACAAATCTTGGGATAGTGGCAACTGCATATAGAAATAGCAGGGTTCCTGGTGGCAGAAGCAGCATTTATTTCTCTTCTCAGCACACACTCTTGTCTTTAGGAAATTATCATGTTTGCTATTAAAGTAGTTTTGTAATTACAGAGTAATTACAGCTGTGTTTCTCTGATTGGCCCTGATTCATGATGTGAATTGACCTCAATCCACAACTGATTTCATTATGTTTTTTTCTTTTTTTAAGTGTGGGAATGGATATGTAAAAGTGGGTACTGACCATACAGTACCTCATCCAGATCCAGAACCAGTTTCTCCCCAGATTTTAGCTTCATGTTTTCCGAGAGGGAGATGGCTGTCTGGTGAACTCTGTCCGTTGCCAGCTGTACCTACATTAGTGAGCAGTGTAGTGTAATAGCACAGGAGAAACGGAGACAAATGCAGGATTGTACAATGCTCATGAAATCCTTAAGCAAATAGGGAGAACTGTCAAAATCAGAGTCAGAAGAATTTTAAAGGAGGATATTTGAAATCGTAACTTTTGGGTGTTTTTTTGAGTAATTAAAATTTGTCCAAACAAAAGTAAATACAACAGCAAGTTTTGGGGAGGAAAAGAAAAATGCTACAGTGTACTAGTTAGTAAGATAAACCCTGCTGACACACAAGTTTAAAGTCAGATGAAACACAGCCTCCTCATTACTTATGAGTTGCATACTGGCAAACTCTACTAGAAGATGGATTAGAGGTTAGGGCTGTCCATGTATAAAAGGACAAATTCACCTCTTAAAGTCCCAAAAAATCCAAACAAAATCCCATTATAGATCTATGGTCCAAAGCTGGATTTGGATTTGTGAGCTGGGAAATATTAGATACTGATTCTGGACATTCCATTGCTATCAGTGCTGCTGAAGATGGTACCTGATGTGCGTTTAGAAAATTACAAAAGCAGTGATGAAAGATAATAGCCAAACATATAATATTATGAGCTCAATTGCTGATGAAATAATATGCATTTAAATACACTACCTCAAGGAAAGATTATAGCAATTTTCTGGCAAAAGGTCAGCCATTTCAATTCAGTTCTTTGGCATTTCTAAATCCATCATTTGGCATTACCTAATTCCCAGGTAACACTCTGGATCTCAAGATGTTGTCCACTGAAAAATGTTGAATGAAAAGCTTAGGACCAGATTATCTCCCTATGTACTTGGCAAAGTTAAAAACAGAAGTGTCACATTTTTTATAAATGCCATGATAAAAATGAAAGAGGAAATGCAGTTTAATAAAGGATAACACAAATTAAAGCCCCTGCAACAAGAGTATCTGCAACTGAGCAGGTGGAGTATAATCTTCAAACTCATCCAAAAAAAATCAACCTGAGAAGAGAGAGTGAACCAGAGAGCAGCACTGGAAAGAAATGAGCACCATCCGGACCTGCCACCTTGAGCTGCTTTGACTAAAAAGCATCCTTGACATTAAAACACAGAAGCCAGATAATATCTGAGAACTCGTGAAGAACATAATAGCTTAACACTCAACATATTCTTTCTCTTTCGGTAGAAGAAAATCTAAGGGAACTGCTCTTTGAGGCAAACTGCACTGAAACATAACAAGGAGCAATCCAAACATATTTTGGTTCAGAAGATGTCTGTCTACTGTGTATTTCAGACCTTCAGATATCTTCTTCACAAGTTATTTCCCCTAATGTTCGTTAACTTGCTATTTGTTAAGGAGTTCAAATATTTTCAGGCTGTCTTAGACAACTCATTAATTACCTCCACTATGCCAATTAGTATGTACAACACCTACCATAACAGAGCTGTGAACTATGGTGTGGTTGCCTACTTCCTTCTGTAATAAACTCCGCTGTCATCATCGTTACTCGTAACGGTGAGCCAGCGTAGACGTTTTACAACTCGCTGGTAAAACACCAGGTTTTAAAACTGTCATCTTGTTGGGAAATTATTTCTTCAAGATCCAATTACAAGAAAAAAAAAAAAAGAGACGGGTTCACTAAGTTAATAAACAAGTTCCACAAATTTAAAACTCAGTGCTGATTTTCTCTCCTTAATAGAAGAAGCTACTATAAAGAGGAACTCATATATACCCAGCAAGATACATCTCTAAATCTTGCCTTAACAAGCTGCACTGACAAGCAGGAGATTCATGGGCAGCATGTCAGAGTAAGAATTTCTCTGTTTTGCTATTAGTGTGAGGTTGATTTGAGAATTAAGAAAAAAACCCTGAAGATTTAGAGAGGATTATTCACTGTAAAGGTTTAATTTATTTAAAGAGAAAGACTACAACAACTTTGAAATAAAAGCAAAAACCCCACTTCCAATTCTTGGTTCTAAAAAGAAACGCAATCTATGCGACACACAGCCAGCTAAAATACCCATAGGTTACTTCTGTTACTCACAATTAGTAGCAGCCTACACCACCATCACAAACTGCAATAAAGCCTTTCTTTGTGAGAACATCTTCTTTCATTTCCAACTCAGAATGTAAAAATACACTACCTTAACTAACATACGAATTGCATCACCTCTAAAAATACAGTGGTATCTATACATGGTCCTTCATGGAAGAAATTTTTAGCGCTATAACCAGGCAGTATCCCGACAGCTCTTTCAAGAACTAACAGGAAGAAGAATGGGGCAAAATTATCTATTTCACTAAGGTCAGGCAGCCTCATGTAGCATCGTATGATTTCTACAGGCTGCCAGGCAACACCGCCTGTCTGGCAATACTTCTCTCCACTTTCTAAATTTCTCAACTACAAGGAGCAGAACAGTTGGAAATGTGCATTGATGAGCAGAGCATTCCCATTTGCGCACCTCCCTCCTCAACTCTCCTCCTTGGCCTCTCCTTTAACTCACTCGTTTCAGCTTTTGCAGTTTTTGCTTTTAAAGGTTAAATTCTTGGAATAAAAAAAAAAAACTAAAACAAAACCCCAAACAACAGCAAACAACAAAAAAGGGGCAAAAGGGAGAAAAAAACAGGAATACAGTTTAGTACTAAATCAGCTAGTAGAGCCCCAAGGTTGTTAACAGGTATTCATGCTTTTGCAATATCTTTAACTGATTTGAATATTGCTTAGCAACACCAACATGATTTAAAGAGCTGTGACAATAACATATGTACGAGTAGGTCCAGAAAATAACAGCTTCATGACATTCATGCCAGCGCTTTATTCAGAAAGCCAAGTTTTTCTGTCTGGTGTCCTTCCAACCTCGAGGGAGCAGGTTCTCACCCCAGAACCCCAGTAAGATCTATCGGGTCAGTATGAAGAAGATGAAAACCACATGGTCTCACAGACCATGCACTTCAGGCTTTAAAATGCTTAAGAACACAGTTCTAATGAATAGGTTGTCACTGAACTTACTGTTTCTCCTCTGGTAGGAGAAATCACTAAGCACCAGGTTCTGTCCTGTCTATGACACCACAGAACATCTTTAAAAACAGAGACAGGGAGTATTTGCTTAACAGATAGAAATAAATAGAAAAAAGAGGTGCAGTGGGAGTCTGCTTACTACATCAGGGTATGAAGAGGACACCGGAGAGGTGATACAGAGACGTCAGTGCCAGCCTAACTTGAATTGGGATTGCTGAACAGATTCCAAGAGATCCCAGCACCAAACCAAACCAAACTGATGGCTACAGAATTTACTAAGGAATGTCATAGCAGAGATCGTCACAGGACAAAATGCATATACAACAGAGATTTGGGGGCGTTATTCTGTGGTAAATCACAGGCATGCAAGGGAGGAGAACTTCAGAATTATCGCAGAGTTTTGTAAAAGAAGCCATTTGCAATGCACAGTAAGCTTTACTCATCCTGCAAAACCCACAAACAACGCTGCAGGGCTGCCACCTACTGGGACTGCGTAACACAAATAGAAAGGCAGGACTGATAAATCAGTGACTTGGAGAGAGAAAAAGAAGAGGGAGTGGCTGGTTACAAGGGAAATTGTGATATTTATAGTAAGTGCATCCAGATAAAATTGGATTCGATTTGCGCATCTGAGGAAAGAACCATGAAACACCCCTGTAAGTCCTTCAGAACAAACCACATCTAAGAATCCCAACTTCAACAACTTCTCCGCATTTACCAGGAAAGTCTTTCTTCCAACAGGTTTGGGCAATGGTCCAAGACATGTGAAAACAGATAGAGGAGCACACAGAAAGCACATCCTAGCCCAGAAACGTTCATTCATCCCAGTGTAATGCGACTCGGCCGTAAACCTCTGCCGTTATGAGAGTTGTAACACTACGGAAACCTCAGAAAAGACAGGGATTTAAGGGAGTTTATTTACACCGAATGGGAAAAATACTCTTATTTTTATACAAATTGATGAAGCAAATCTGCATTTCAGGTCTAAAAAGTACAGCTTTTCCAAATATGACACGATTCCTCAACCAAAATGATATCTAAATATTGATTGTCTTACACCTTAATGCACTGCCGGGTGCCTGCCTTTTTTCTCTACTGTTCTGTATCTCCTTCTTTGTCTCTACCTTTTCATCTTCTTCCTACAGTTCCTTTTACTTTTAATGTTTCCATGACAATGACAGCAAAAGAAAAGATTAAATATCCTTTGAGTATTTCTTTCTTTTCGACAAAAATTTTTGAAAGATGATGGAGAAAATAATATAGTATCACATATCCCTCCGAGAATGATGCAAGAGTCAGGACAATAACTTGTTAGGCAATCACAAAGATTAATAGTTAACAGCTATTTGTAAGCTCATCCCCATGAACATTTAAACTGAAAATAACTGTTCTAAAGATATCATGTTAAAAACATAGAGGCAGTGAAAGAAACTATAATCCAATGGAGAGCAGAGTTATTTAACTGGAGCTATCAAACATTAGAGCTTGTTGTACACCTTTGCCTTCTGCATTTTTTTCCTTGAAGTCTTTATACTATGGCAAAAAGTTTCAGATCTACAGTTCAGGATAAATGGAGGTTTGCATCTTAAGTGAAAAATCAAGAAACACACTTGGAGGAGCCTATCCAATATCTGTGTTTTTTTCACCCTCCTCAGAGCAGAGAGTTCTCCTTTAATAGCTCATTACTTGGAAAAGGAATTCTGCAACCAGGCTGCAATCACCACAGCTCAAGGACCTGGCATGTGCACTAAAAAAACTGTTTATGGTACAAATACTTTAGAATTCAACAGAAAATATTCATCCTGTTTTTTTAAAAAACCTTCTCCTGAAGAACCCCTGGGGCAAAAGCAGACATTCCTAACTCTTTCATGGGAACAAAGTCATGCAACCCATGTTCAGTGCAGCCCCTTCTCCTGGTCCGAGCCAGAACGGAGCTCGTTGT
>NW_010392790.1:0-366 GCF_000710305.1 Buceros rhinoceros silvestris
CTCTGCAGGGCAGTGACCCCAGAGTGGGCGGGAGGCTGTGCCCCCCCGCACCCCCAGCAGCTCTCTCTCCATCCCCAGTCGATGCAGCCCAGCATTAACATAAAATCGATGTCCGCTCCCCAGCCCAGCCTGCGGTCACCCCAGGGCGAAACCCTTTAACCCCTTCATCCCTGCCTTGGGGCACCCATGGGGGGAGAGGAGAGGAGAGGAAGGACAGAAGGGTGGTGGCCAGGATGGAGGTTCCTCCCTTCAGCCCCTTCCCTGCAGTCTTGGGCCCTGCTCTTTGTCCCCAAAAGCTTTCCCACTCATGACACCGAAGGGGAAAATTCGGGACAGACTGTGGTGACACAACCACGGTGCCGCAGG
>NW_010392790.1:646-1014 GCF_000710305.1 Buceros rhinoceros silvestris
TTGGCTGAGGACACAAAGGGGTGGTATAGTTTCCAGTCAGGAATCTGGGCAGGATCTGGCCCAGGCTGCGGGGAGGCTGAAGCGGGGCAGTAGGAGGGGGGCAGTGGGGAATCTGCAGCAGGCCAGGCCCCTGATTGACATTTTTATTCCATTTTAAGAGAATTTTTGCGCGGGAGGGAATTGCCAGGTTGGCAGCCCGGCAGAGTGAGGGGCTGATCCTGGTCTGGTGTAACCCAGCCAGGCAGCCAGAGCGCGCTGGGATCAGCCCCTCTGAACGCCCAAGCAGGCAGGAATGGGCAGGAATGAGCAGGAACAGGAGTCAGGGCTGGCACAGCCCGGGACCAGCACCCTGGGGTCCATCCGGCAGA
>NW_010392791.1:0-19676 GCF_000710305.1 Buceros rhinoceros silvestris
ACCACTTCCATCTTAAAAACAGAAATCTAAAAAATATATATATATTAAGGACTGTGGGTTGTATACAAACTTGCATACACTTGTGCAAATCTGTCTTGATTTAAAGGAAAAGCAAAACCTGTATAACATTATTACTACTTGAATGCCTCTGTGACTGATTTTTTTTTTCATTTTAAATATAAACTTTTTTTGTGGAAAGTATGCTTAATGTTTTATTATTTCCCCCGCCCCATTCCCCTTGTAAATACGTTTTGTTCTGTGTGACTCGGTTCGGAAATAGTTAACTGGTACTGTAATTTGCATTAAATAAAAAGTAGGTTAGCCTGGAAATGAAATTTAAAACATCCCAAGTGTGTGGTCTTTATTTCAAAAACTTGCCCCTTTCTTTCCTCCTCCCTTCCCCACCCCTTGTTCCTCGCCCTCACGCCTCTTTCCACTCCGCGAGAACAGGTGGACGCGAATCTTTGTAACAGTAAAACCCCAAGAAACGAGCGTGTTTTCTGACACGAGCTGTGTTACCCCTGCTGTCTCTCAAGAGTCGCCAGCTTGTCTGTGATACCATTTGATTTGATGGAGAGAGGAACCCTGGGACATAAACACTTCAAATTAAAACCAACCAATCTTCCCTTACCGTCCACCTATAGATGCGAACTTAAGAACCTGTGTAAACTGCTGGCTTTGAATCCTGCACTCATGGTTGTTTGGGGGTTTTTTTGTTTTCAATCGTTTGATCCCATTAGTAATGTTATTTGGTGGTGATCTGTAAAGTTTGTTGAGACCACGTCCAGTGGACCGTTCCTCCAGCAAATCAGCACGTAGCTATCTCTGAGTTGGGTTTCCGGTACTGGATAATGTATGTATTAAACATGACATGTCTATTAGCGCAAAAGAAATAAGAAAAAAAAATTAAAATCCTTTTTTTTGGGCTGGCTGACCTGGCCGAATCCATTCTGTCGCTATCCTAAAGGCTAGATGCGAGGTCATGTGACTGCTGCTTCAATAAAAACAAATTTATATTGCAAAGAGGCTCCTCTTGGTTTGTTTGTGTGTGTGCCACAAGCCGCGAACGTCCCCGAGAAACCTCTTCTGCTGGGCCCCGGGCTGGAAGCTCTGCCCCAGGAGAGGCGGGAGAGGATGGGACGGGGTGTCCTGGCCGTGCCCGAAGCCGGGGCGCACTGCTGGGGCATGGAGAGGGCTGTCTTCAGACGGCTGCTTGGGCAGAGACCGTGGGCTGGTAGAAAGGCCACCTGTGTCCAAATGCGGCCGGGACTGGAGAGGAGGCTGCAGTCTGCACTGGTTAGTGCATTAAAGGACTTGATGGATGAAGCCTGCTGGGCTCCCTGGACTGGGGCAGCTCATGCCTGTGACGGGTCTGCACCCTGAGTGTGGCCTCTGACTGCCCCTCTGCTTGCTGCTAGGTGCTGGCTGCCCTGGGGTAAGCCACCTGGGGGGCTGTTCCCTCCCTTCCTGTGCTGAAGCTGTGTCCCTCAAAGCAGGTGCCAGCCCACCCCAGCTCGCTAATGGGCACGGGGCTTGTTTTGTTGAGCCTCTGCTGTTCTGGCAGGTGTGGGGATACCAGTGTGGCAGGGCCAGGCAGCTGGCTACAGCCCGGCCACCCCGGAAGCAATGAGGGTGACTGGCTGCTGTTGTCCCTTCACTTGCATCAGTCTCACAACATCGCCAGGGTTTGGGCTGCATCTGACTTGTGCACCGAGACCAGGGCTGCTCTGCTCAACCAGAGCATTAAGGGTGGCCAGTTACGTCTGCAAAGCCATCGCTGCCTGACCTTCAGCACCTCGCTAGGCGACCTTGTCCATTTAAAGTTTGCCAGTGATGGGAGCTCATCACAATCCTCATTAATCTGGGGTGGTGATTAATTATCTTTGGGCTCGTTTCTTTTCTGGATGAGTATGCACTGGGGCCTCCTGTCTCTTCTGAACGTTTCTCACCATGAATGTGAGCTCTGGGCTGTCAATCTGCGCTGTCTTTGCACAGGACCCGCTGCTCTAGCCTCAGGCCTCTCTTCTGAACGTCAGAGCCCCTTGACCAGAACCCAGTCACCTCATAACTTTTTGCTAAGCTGACTGGAAAGGGATCTTCAGCTCCTTTATGCTTTTCTCTACTTTTCACCTCCTCTATGACTGTTTTTAACCCTTTCCTTAGACAGTGGGTACCAAAACCTGACAGGGGTTTCCTACAGTTTTTGCCCAGTGTTAGATAAAGGTGCTAGGGAGCATCTTGCCTCTCTGTCTCCTTACCTGAGGATTGCAATCACCCTTCTGTGTGGAGGCTGCAGTTGACCAGTTTATCCGTGGCTGCCTCCCATTGTAATGCCTGCAAATGTTATCAGTGGGACTTTTACAGCTTCAGCCCCATCACCCTTCTAAAAGATAACAACAAAACTTCTCAGCATCCAGAGCCGGTCCAATTAAAAGCTGGTGTGAAGGCTACTAGCACCATTTGTGATCTGGAAGGTGGCAGATTTTGGGCTGCTGTTGGTAAGGTCCAAGTTGCTTTCTGTGGGAGAACAAGAGCCACAAAGGAGGAGGGAAGCGAGCCACAGCATGCAGAGAGGAAAGTAGAAGCACCACGGTTTGTGTCTGAAAAGTCCAGTTGCTCGGAGACGGCAAGCCCAGCAGATGATACACAACCTCATTAGCCAGTCTGGAACCTCTCTTGCCTCCCACGGCTTGGGGAAGGACTTGGCTGGGTTGTTGTCCTGTCTTCCCTCACTAGCACTGGGGAGTGACGCTCCTGGCAAGGGCAAGGCTGCTCCATCTTTGCTGACTTTGCTAAACCAGTCATGACCAAAGGCTGCAGGGTCAGACCCAGCCTGCTGCCAAATCCAGGCTCTGGTGGGAAAGTGCGTAGGTAGCAACACTGCACAGGGCATGGCGGGAAACCCAGACTCGTGTCTTGGTGTGACTGTCACACGACTGCTGAGGCTTCGGAGAAGGGACTGGTCCCCCAAAGAAGCTCTTGCTGGTGCTTCTCACAGGAGACAGCGCTGGTGACTGTGGTCGGGGCTGTAAGAGAGAGTTGGACGTTCACAGCAAACACCTGCCTTGGGTCGATGTGGGAATGCAGTCCTGGATCCTGCTGCACGCTGAGCTAACTCCTAATGTCCTGGCACAGATGTTTTCTTCGTGGTGTATCCTACCGCCCACCAGGAGTCTGCATGCAGCTGGGTAGGTCTCCCGTGCTCTCTCAGTTAAGGGGCTACGTAAGAGCGCTGGTTAAATATTTCAGGCTCCTTGCTGCGTCTGTATTCAGAGCACTGGTGGTGTTCACGCTCAGCGCTGACATTGTCACCAAGAGCAACAGCATCAGGTCCTTGCTGCGCAGCTGCAATTAGCTCACTGCAGTTGGCATTGCAGGTAGCACCGCGCGCTTCCGCTGCTACCACGAGGAAGAGGAGGAACATCCCTGCGCTCAGCACTGACCGAGAGTGCCAGGATGGGCAAGCAGAGCAGGTTACTATGAAATCTCCCTCTTGGGGGAACCAGATGTGATAAATCTGACTGCTGGGCTGGGCAACGGGTCCAACCAGCTGCAGACTAGAGGCCAGCCACAATGGTGGGTGTTGCAGGGGCAGTCACAACTCTCCGGTCTGTTGGGAATGGTGTGCTGAGCCAGGCTGGCCAGGGAGGGCTCTGGCTCTGAGTGACAAGTGGGCACAGGTGAGCAGCCCAGGAAGGAAACGGGAGCGGGACATCCCTTCTGAGAGCTACATGAAGAACTGGGCTTTGGCATGTGGGAACAGGCCAAGAGAAGTAGCCTGGACTCCAGCCACAGGAGGCGGAGGAAGAGGTGCGTGGGGTTGATGCCGCGTGTGGGAGAAAAGGAAGAATGAGAGGAGACAAAAGATACAATCGGAGCAGAGACCCAGAGCTGCCTCCCCTCCCCAGATTTCAGCATACGCCCTTCCCAGGAGCCAGCCAGGATTGTCTCTCTTGTGCAAACAGTGAGAAGATGCTTTTCCTGCCAGCTCTGCTCCTGCAGTGGCTGTGAGGAGAGGTGGGGACCTTGGTCCCAGGTGGTCCCTGGCAAATAGAATTTACTAGTCTAGATGGACACGTTGGGAATTCCCCTGTACGCCTCAGGGAATTGGTAATTCTGGCAGATGTTCAGAAGAATTCCTGCCTCTCTGGAGGGGTGGAGGGCACGCGTACGAGACGACAGTTCCTCTTCCAAGCCCAGGCCCAAGTCCGGAGGGCACTGAGGTGAGTAGGCTGGTGGATGCCAAGAAGATACTGACTCACCAGTCAGAAAAACACAGGAAAAGCTGCATGAACAGGATTTTGGTGGGAGCAGGGACACAGAACTGGGAGGAGATGAAGTTGGTATCACTGAAATTGGACCATACTTCTAGGGTTATCCCACCCCGCCCCCTCCCCACCCCGAGCTACGTGAGGGCTGGACTGAGCCCAACAAGGTAGCAGGCACATACCGGGCGCCTGCGAGACCAGGAGCAGAGCAAACAGCAGCTGTCAGAAAGAGGCAGCAACTCCTTTGACAGCACCACAGCCAGGTCTACAGCAGCAACTTTGGCGATGCTCATGTTGCTTTTAAGGGAGGCAGAAGAGATGGGAGAGCACGGGTCTCCCATCTCTTGTGCTTTTATGTTGACAAAAACATAGATATAGTAAGTGCCCAGCAAAAAAGCTCTGTGGGCTTCCAGTTGTCCTACACAAAGTCCTTTTTGCTGATCTGAACAGTTAACGCCAAAGGATTTCCTCCTCCCACACTGCAAGAGCCATATCAGCAGGGAAGACCTGAGATAATTTGCATTCATTCATTTACTGCAAAGAGACCAATTTTTCACCATTCTCAGAGCGCAGTGACCCCAGAGGCTTGTTTGGTTCAGCCTGTCTCCCCCCCCTGCCAGGATGCAGAAGCCGGCAAAGCAGCACAGCCAGGCTCCCTCCCAGCCAGCAGCTGGTGAAAGAAAAGCGGGACAAGTAGAATTTCCCCAGTGTTTCCAGTGTATTGGTGCAGCCCTGGAGGCACTTGCTGTGTTTATTCCAGATATGGGCTCCTCCCCAGGGCTGTTCTGGCTCCTGCGAGGAGAGGGAATGGCGCATTCTTGTGCCGTTGATTTATGATCCCGATTCCCTCTCACTGTGCTCATTTTCTTTCTCAAAGCGCATTCTGCAAAGCTGGAAAAAAGAAAAAAACAACCAACCTCGCACATGACAATTGAAAGCAGTTTTTAGAGCAGAGTTTCCTGCCAGAATCCTGCCGTGGCCTTCAGTTTACGTGCTAGGTGATGTCATGTGGAAAAGATGGCTTTACCCTGACAGCGTCCCTTAAATCACAACAGACACCAAGACATTTATAGCTCAGCGTGTGCAGAGCATCTGGAGTCCCCTGCCCCCTCCTCGTCGGGCAGGGGGCTGTATCACTGCCGAAGACCAGAGTGCTGCAACCTACATCTGTTCCCACACCTGTTGGAATACTTTTTATCTTTCTAAAACCAGGCCAAATTGTACAACGAGCCACATGGGGAATGTTTATTTCGACACACAACCTCAGAAATACAGTAAATGCCTCACCGGATGGTTCTTCCTGTTCTACTCTTCTGCTGCATCAAGTTTTCCATGTCTCTCCTATTACACTGGGTCTTGTGATTCATGTTATCCCCCCTCCTTCGACTGGGCTAAATTTGTCCAAGGTGGCCTGAGGCAAAAGAGACCATTCCTGTGCAGCTTCTGCTCCCACACTGTGGAGAGTGTTTCTAGTACTTTGCATTCACTACTTTCCCTTTTACTGAGTATCTATGTACACTACGAGAATTTTCCCAAATCCCCAAACCCTGAAGGGATGATCCTCACTGGTGTCCTAACAAAACTCAACACCCAGCTCTGACTCCTCCCAGATCCTGCAGTACTTACAGAGGCTGCCTGACCCTAGCAGTCAGCTGGTAACCCTGGGTCAGTGACCCGGAGACCAGCCATGATTTCTTGGTGCAGCTCTTAGTTTCCCCTGTCCGGTTCTGATGTACAACTCCATGGAATATGGGGATATTCAGTCTTTTTTTGTCCTGTCTCCCTCTTCTCCCTGCCACTTCCCCTCTGCCCCCGAAGCCCATTCCACAAAACAGAAACCTGGTGCAAATTTTTCTAGGAATACAATAAAGAGTCTGAATTTTTGACCAGCTGCTGGTTTGCGTTTCGAAGGAGCAGTGCCGTGTCCAGGATTTAAAGCTGAGGCTTTACAGGGCCTGCGCAAAGAACGGGCTATCGGTTACAGAGAAATGATGGAAGTACTCGGAGATCAGCCCATTATCTCATTAGCGCTGACAGCTAATACCGCTGTTTGTTGCACAAGTTGTAGCCATCCATGAGTAAGCATTTTGGGTGTGGTGGTGTGGCTGTGCCTGCTTCTCCAAAAGCTGGTGTGTTTGATGCTGGTATCGGTGTAAACGTTCCTTTCAGACTGCAAACCCACAGACCTCAGGAATTTTGACAGGTGAGTGCTGGAGAGCTGAGCAAGTCGCTGACAGCTCTCTGATCAGGCGCACTGCGCCTGTCTGCTGCCTGCTGATTTCTGACATCCCGAGCTGGAGCACCCCCACGACTGCAAACCAGGCAAAGCCAGCATCTTTTCTGCGTAACCCCCTGGAGCTGGAAAGCCGGAGTGACTAACACTGTTCTAAGAAAAATAAGATTCTTTCCAGAATCGTTCTCCTTTGGGACGATGAAAAGCAAGAAGAGGTCAGCCCAAAGGGCAGCATTTCTGGAAAAGCCAAGAGCACTGGCTAATGGGTTCTTCGCACAGGCTACATCAGCCCCCGCCACGTCATTCTGCTATCACCTAGCCTTAGTTATTAGTGCCAGACACTGCCTGGTTGGCAGGAACCACTCTGCTGAGGTCAAGGGTGCCTTTTCTTTATGCAAGGACTAATTATGTGAAAAGATGATGCAAGATCTGACCGTTTTCATTCAACTTCCATGCTTTATTAATAGAGGTGCTAATGCAGGCAGCCACTCGGCTTTTCTCCACTAAGGAAATCAGTGGGACATGCTTGAGAAAAGACCCAAGGAAATACCATCAAAAGCCCAGGTGCAGAGCTTTACTGGTCTGCGTCAGGAAAACAAACAAGGAATGTTAACGCTGCTTTCTCACTCGAGCTTCTCTTAATAATTAGAAGAGGCAAATTAGCTAGTGAGGTCCAAAGCCAGTTGGGGAGGGGGTGGAGTGGGCTGGACTGGGGTTCCTACAACAAAATGTATCCAGAGTGGTTCCAGGACTACATTGCTGGCAGGCAGTGGGAAGGACAGCCTGAGGGAGAGAGAAGATTTTCCATTCTGGATGCCCTGAAAAAGGTAAACATAATGTGCTTCCCAATCCTGTACTAGCTCTGAGCTCAAATCACGGAGGGGAAGGGAAACTCACCTGGCTTGTCTTCTGTCTCTAGGAGGCTGTGGGATCCCCATCCCATGCATCAGAAGGCGTCACTGCTATCCCTCCTGGGCTTGCTTCGCACAGAAGTTTACCTGGTTCGTGTGCAACTGGGGCAGAGCAAGCGCTGTCAGCTGCACTTGGTCCAGCAGCTGTCCCACTCAAAGCAGCACTGGCTGTGCCAGCAGGAGGATCTCCCTCTGTCTTGCTGGCAGCTGTCTCTCCGTGTACTGCCAGATCAGCCAGTAGTCTCTCTGTGCCCCTGTGGATAATCTGATGAGCAGCATAGATGTGCTTTCTTTGGGACTGCCTCACTGTGCAGAAAAAGAGGTAAGGCTTTTACTTGGAAATGTACAGCAAAGAGTTCTCTGTAGAGGAGAAGGGAGGGATAACTTTTAGCCTTCCTGCAGCTGTGGAAAAGCCTATCTCGGGAGAAAGAATTATGCCCTTCTAACTTCGGCTGAAAGCATTCTACTGCCACCTAATAGCAGTGACCAACTTTGCATTTCACTTTGAAGACTAGCCCCCACAGTGAGAAGCACAGCCAAAGTGTTTTCCTTTCCAGCTTAGGCCAGAACTGCCCTGGACATGTTACCAGGCTTTAAAATAACTTCTCCGTCAGTGTCCGTTAAGTGCAGCAGACCTACGGAAGGCTGCAGGTAAAACTGCCCTCTCCCGTGTTATGATTTTGCCTGCACTGAGAAACTCTCACTGACTTCAAAGTAAGACTTGGAGCCAGTATAGAGACATTAAGACACGGTCTTCCTTTTGCTACTGGAGAATTGTTCTTTTCTGTGTTTTACAGTTTTCATCCAATCTCATTCCTGTGTATTTCCAGCCCACCTCTTGCGAAAAAATTACCCAAGCCAAAGCATTCACCCTGCAATTGTCTTAACTGATCTTCACCATTCTTTCTCTCTCTAGACTTAAGATGCTGGTCAATAATCATGGGGATTGAAATACTGCGTGCTTATAAGGAGGGCGTAGGGAATGCTGCAGGACCGAGCTGTGGCTCTCACAATGTCACTTTCCTGCAAAAGCCCGAGACTTCCCTTTTGCTTTGGTCTGTTCATGTTGTAAGGCTGAGCTCTACTTTCACCGTGAATCTGAATCTCTGTTGTTTTGCATGCTGTCGTACACCTCTACATACTGTCACTGACTCAGTCACTCAGTGTTACTAACCCATCCTGTTTATGTTTATCTACCTCCCAGATCCATTTTGCCGACAATGAATGCAGCTGGATCTCACTTGTGTTTGAAAAGCTGACCCTCACCAGCCAGCTCTCGATTCCCAGAAGAGTTCTCTCTACCCAAGACATTTTGGCTTCAATCACGTATGCATGAACTGCATGAACCATACTGGGAATACTCTCCTGGTATTGCTGCAGTCCCTTCCCCCATTCACAGTGAATTCCAGCTAACAGAGAACAGCCTCAAACTGGTGATTGTCCTTTTAAAAGCAAGTTTTTCGTATGGGCACACTGACTTAAACTTACAGTGAGGGAGGGTTCAGAAGAGAGGTGCAAGTGGGTTTCAAGATGAGTCAGTACTGGATAACTCCTGCTTTTATGCATAGGAATGTGACAAAAAGAGGAGAAAAAAAGGAGAGAGGAAAGACGGGGTAATGGCAACATACAGATATTTAAGGGAAAGCCAAAATGTAGGCAAAGACTTAACTGCTGGTCCTCAAATCTTTGTTCTACAAATGGATTTGCTCCTCTGGCAGGCCAGACAGCTGTGCTCTCAGGTCACTTCCTACCAGATTCAAGGGAGATGTATGCTCGAGCATGTGTCAGGTTGCTAAAACACGGTTTCATAATGCATAATCTGGCTCACTATAGGGAAAGTTTTAAAAGCTGCCATAGAAACTGAATACGCTGATGTGCTCATGAGATCCACCATTCTTTGCTACTATTTCCTTTGGAATGACATGGAACAGTTAGTGAGTCTGTTTCCCTGAAGGTAGCACTGTGCAGGAAGTTTCTGGCAGGGTTTGCATATCGGCGCGTACGTTTGGTAGAATTCAGTTATCTCTTTGGTGCATGGAGTCCCCTCCGCCTCCTGCAGCAATAGCAGAAGAGTATGAGCCAGATCTCTTCCTGACATCTGATGTCTGTCATCACAAGAAAATTGTGGCAAATTTCACCTGATCACGTTTGAAAGAGCTCTTGTACTTTGTCACCTATTGTTGCAGCTCTTCCACCAGCACCACTTGAATTTTTGTCTGGCTCTAGCTCTGCCTTCCAGGCAAACCCACTGTAGATACCACAGATTCTGAAGGTTTTTTTCCCTCTGTTGCTTGGGAGTGCTTCTGAGGTACTTCATTCATTAGCCGCTGTGGCATTTAAGCCCAGTACATATTTTCTTCTGTGATGGTATCTTGGCGTGTCCAGAATCCTAGGCCATCTCCAGGTCTTCTCTTTCCGTTCTCCTTTCTGAGACAGACTAACCTGTGCATGTTAGTGCCTGAGCTGCAGGCTTCATTGACTAAAATCACATCACCTGCTTTGGCAGTCTTGCAGAAGCAGGGCTACAGAGAACGGAGCTGATCTAAGCTTATGCAGAATTGCCAGCTGCTGAATAGACACTGTTGTTTTGACAAATACAAAAACTAGGAAGAAAAAAGTTTGCACAATTCACAGACCATGACATGGGTTTGCAGAGGGTGTGTATTTTCATTCACAAAGCAACAAAACACCCAGTGAAGTGCCTTCATTCTCAAGTCCGAGTACGCTGTGGCGAGGACCACTTCAGACTCTATTGTGATACAATTGCTTTTCTTAAATTATATCCACTTTCTGTGGGTGACTGGTTTAGTAACGGCTGTCTGCATGCGCTGGTCAGTGGAAACACCCCAGTTAAGAACAGCCATTTATTCATCATGCTCACACATTTCCAGGGCCTTCCCCTCTGTACTTTGACAGATACTGTTCATTTTGGCTGAACAGAAGCATCCTTTACAAGTGCAAGATTATCTACTTAAAACACGATGCCGCTATAGCCAACCCTAGAACTTTATCTTTGCTTCTAGCTCTCAACCAATTGTGGGTCAGGGGAGAGACACAGGAAAGCATATAATCTTCCTTCCACATATGGTGTATATTTAAGTAATCTCCCTGTTAGACTTCTACAGTTTTTGGAAATTGCCATATAATAGACAATCAACAGCCATGCCACTTAAAGATTTTTCCCAGTTTATTTTTGAAAGTGCAGTGGGCTGTTTCTTTTCATATAGTTTTACTGTTACACCAAATTTACATCAGGCAGGTCTGAATTCAGATCACCATTTAAAAAGACTAAAGATCATAAGAAATCAGTGAAAAAGAGTCAGAGGGCTTAAATTTCTACCTGTAGAGTGCAAAAGGTGAATCTCAGAGAACTGAGACAACTCTTGGCACTGCATCTTTCAGTGCACTACAGTGAGGAGGCTGAACCAGTTTACGAAGAGAATAAAGTTACTGGACTCCATACCTTTTTCCCTGATAGACATTTTCTCAGCTTCTGGAATCATGAAATCATAAACCAGCTCTGCTACAATCTCTTCGGACTGTAGGCGACTTCGACTACAGAACAGATGCAGAAGGGTATTAGTATTTTTAATTTCTTTCCAGATCACCTCTGCAAACACAAGACTCCCTTGTAAATATTCTCACTATTTTCAAGGGAATGTATTATCATGGCAGTAATTGTCAGCTGGCTCTCTCTTTATCCTACAAGAAGGTGACAGTGTGACTACTCCCCTTGCATGGCACTGCCAATGTCTTCAACACTGCATTGGAAAGCAGGGAGCATATTTCCAAGGAGAAGATCACCCTGGACTCCTTATCCTCGAAGGTATTTAGGAGCTCAGTTCTCACTGACGACACTGTGTCTAACCGAGTTAGACAAGCAGATACCTCTGAGAATTTGCATCTTTGTCAATTTTGTCTTTGGCCCATTGCTGAGTTTGCTGAATTCTTCCCTTTTGTGACTCTGCGTTTGGCTGGTCCCCATGCTCTTTTCCTTGCCAGTGTTTGGTGGGTTCCCAACTGGTCCAGGGGCTGCATGCATTATCTACACTTCATTCTCCCCAAGGATTTCATCACTCTGGTTGTATTCATCTAGTTACAAAATACAGAACTGCTGTACCATAGGAGAGTCACTGTGTCATCGGGATTTTTATGGCTCAACTCCAGAAAAAGGGCATAGAAACTGAACTGGAGGTTTGGCAGGTCCTAAAAAGTATTCACTGCTGATGCCCCAGCCAAACACAAGACTGTGGTGTTCTCAACAACTTACTCTACTCAAAGTGCCTTGTCAGGCAGCCATCAGTATGACTGACCCCCATGGAAATTGGCAGTTTCTTAAAGAACAGGCATCCCAGAATGAAAGGCTGCTGTATAGCTGTACCTTTCAGCCTCTCTTTCAAACTCATTTTCTGTAGTCGTATAAATAAATGAAAAGACCGGTATGAATGGGTATTGCTTTAGGCAGTTCCCAGATTCACTTAAAGCTCAGTCACAGCATCACATTGGCATGGATAAGTCTAAAAAGGGTGATTCACAGATCCCACAAGGGATTTGCAAAGGGAGTCTGGCACATGCTGTGTAGAAATAAAACTCTGATGGATTTATATGTGTGTACCAGGTAGTAACAGTGTGGTTCCCATACTGCAGTCAGTCTAATGAGGCGACTGCCCTTCCCACGTCTTAGGTTATACCTGTGACCACGGATGCAGATGGTCAGGCAGGTTCTAAACTGCTGTAAACAGCCTCTAATGTGCAGTTTAGTAACATACCGACTTTCCATTTCGTAAGCAATGTCATTGATTTCTAGAGCCATCCTCTGAACCTCTTCCCTGGCTTGTTCTTCAGCTGTGTTCTCCATGCTACTCAGGATAATGTCTTCCAAGTAGGAGTCAATAGTGCTCTGGTGCACTTTCACTACCTGGAACAAAACATCAAGCTATTGTTCCACTGCCTGTTGTTCTGCCAGGAGCCTGGTGGAAGTGGACTTCCACAAAAGGCAAGATCAACAGATTTTCATCAGACCCTTATTTTCAGGCAGGCCAGCCTGAGATTTGTTTTCAGATGTGCTTTCTGGGAAGAGTGACTTGTGTAAAAATTTATCATCTCACAATTCTTTCTGAGAACTAACTGAACAGAAAAAAGTGCAGGAAAGAACCAGTGGTGGAAGAAAAACTTATCCACAGATCCAGTTCTGCTGCAGCAGGTTAGCTGTGTGAATGCAATGGCAGTTGCTTCCTCTGTTCTCATGGTCCCCTGAGCAACAACTGCCAAATAATAATCATTAGTATTGACTTCAGTAAATTCATCAGCTTTCATTCAAGCAAATACTGAAGGAAAAGGTTCCATCAACCCAGTCAAAGTAGCTTTAATAAAAATGAGATAAAATTACTGGTTTCCTTATAATGGTTGTAGAGCAGAGATTCCAGAAACGGGTGTTTTCCCTCTGCTAGTGTGAAGGGCATAAGCTTATGGCACTTGGACCCTTCTTGCTTCCCACTCAGAGATGCAGAAGAGATGAGAGGAGAAGCTAAAATTAAAAGAAAAATAAACATGATGCCAGACTCTCTTGGTATTAACCTCCTCCCACGAAGTTTGAAAATTATTGGTTTAGTCAATTAGGCTCCCACTCATTCCTTTCAACTGGCAGAAATATGCTTCATGCAGTCAGGAGCTAGGGAGTAGGAATATGACTATAGAATAGTTATAGAATATGGTAATTCAGGATTTTTGTTTCTGGATTTTGAGGTTATGTTACCGATTGTCATTACTTCAGAATAGTTTTTGTACCTCTTATTGTTTGCAATCCACTTTTGGAGGGCAAAAGCTTTCCAAAACCTTGCTTAAAGGCATCCTTCCTGGAAGAGCACCAACAGTTCTGCTGGACAGACCAAGTGCTGACAAAACATTATTCCTAAAGATGATCTAGGTACATCTGTTTTCCATAGGTGTTTGTTGTGGAAATGATACACCTAACAGCACTGTCTGTAGGGGTATTCAGATCATCTTCAATTTAATGGGCATGACTCTTTTAGGAAGGAAGAACTCCCTCTTCAACTAAGCCTTCCCCCTCAATTTTAGCTGCCACCAAAGCTGAAGCACCTCCTTTCCATCTGGACCTTCCCACAAGGAGGCAGTTCCTACAATCCACCCACAGTTCCACCAGTCTCCCTCTCTTGCCTGTTTGAAAATCTCGTCTTCTTCCTGACGCCGCCTCTCTTCCACCTGACGACGTCCGCTCTCCTCCGCTTCTCGCATCCGCCTCTGCCTCTCAGCCAACATAACAAAAGCATGGATCTTCCGTTCCTCTTGCAGCCTCACCAGCTCTTTGGACAGGAAATCAAATATGTTCGCCAGAGCCCTTCCTTCTTCCCTGGCCAAGTGGTTTTCCATTGTTGACAGCTTCAGGAAAAAAAAATGCAAAGAATTGTGTTACAAACCCCAGGAATGTTTTTCGAAGTCCCCGGACTACCAAAGGCATGTGAAACAGCTCTGCAACACTCACTCTGACTAGCCATGGGACAACTCTACAAGTTTTGCATTCTTCTTCTTTTACATGTGCTGGCCTGGAATCTGCATAACGTAACACTTCTGTGTACAGGCTCCGAAGGCATAAAGAGGATAAAAACTGACAAAACTAGTCAGGGAGGGAATAGTCCGACACTATTTATGTGCTTGTCCACACTAGGACAAGCAGCCTCTATGCTTGGGTGGGTGGGAAGAGATAAAGCACTAGACATGCTGTATTCCAGGTAATAATAATAAACTGCTTTTGTGGCTGTGAGTATAACCTGCACAGCTGCTGAGGCCATCTGCTTGTTGCTGGGCAAAGTTCCGCTATCAAGACCAAGAAACAGGAGATATAAAAGTGACAATGAAATGACTTCAGCTGCATACCCTCCATCTTTCTGTGCTAAGCTTAGCTAGACCTGACCAGAACAACAGGACTGAAAGTTGCAAATGAAGCTTCTTTCTAGCATTTGGAAAGTAAACCCTCAACCTTTATGACTAGGAAGCTTGCGTAAAAATTTAGGAAATTGTATTTCTGAGTACAGCCAAATTTCTATCTGCTCCTCAGGATACAAAATGTCTGCTACAGTTCAAAGTCACCTCAGTGAAATGATACTCGTCGGATGCACATTCACCACATGACCAAAGTGATTCAACTTGCTGAGGTAATACAGCAGCCATGAGTCCCTACAGCTTTAGGTATTGAGTTGTTACCTAAAACTGTACTAGTTACTAACTGCTAACAAATTCTAATCAGCAGTAATTATATTGAGTTTGAAGAAGTGCAAATGAGACCTTGAAATTCCAGGTAATGGAAAAATCAGAAAGTCTGTGACGCAGCTGAGACGAGATTCTAAGTGTTCAGTGTTACTGTGCCATTCACTCCTTGTTCCAAGCACATCATGTTTTATGGGTTGGGTATGTGTGATTGCACTTTGCGAAGGGACAAGATCTATGTCAAGTTCGTTACCTTCAGTAAGGACTATGAAGCCACACTCCTGGGCAGCTGGGATGCTGTGTTTCTATTGGAATAAATAGGCAATAACAGAGTAGACCTGAATGTAAAATTCAAAACGGAGCTGCAATATCCCAGACAAGTAGTAACAGATCAGCTTTCTTACACTGCTGTGCCGTGCCACTGCTCATGCAGCGTTTCGAAGAAAGTGAGCTTCTCAGTGTGGCACACATCTAGAAGTCACAGTGCTTAGCCCATGTGTGTTTAAGACAGATGGCAATGCAGTAAGTGCAGCAGCCCACAGCGAGGGATAATATGGAACTAACGTGCTGCTTCCTCTTTATTGCTCCAGGTGCTGGTGCAAAGTGGAGGAAAACAACCCAGGAACTCTTGTCTTAGACTTTTGTTATATATGAGGTTGGACATTTTCTACCCCTCGTCTTTGTCCATTTTATCTGGAGTTTCCGTCCTCTTTCTGCAGGAAGCATTTCTTGAAGAATGCCTCTTTTTATACTGGAAAGGTCAAAAACCTGAAAAAAACCTGTGACCACCAAAACCTATAGCCCTCTGAGTCATCAGTGACTTTCTAAAACAGCCATGCACACAGAGAACTCCTGCACATGCATTCCAGAGAGTTTTAAAGTTCAAAATGTTTGAAAACCTGAGCCTTGGACTGTGTGCCTTCAGAAACATAGTAAAAAAACCCACAAGAGTAGAGGAGGCAGATACCAGCAGAGGGGGATAGTGGCTCTCCCAAAAGGAAATTCTGAGATCAGAGGTCAGCATCTTTACCATTTGCTCTCCCTCCTTCTCTATTAATATCATTATGGTGCCTGAACTGCTTTCTCTCAGGTCACTCTCACCTGAGCTTCCAGAAGAGAAGGAGCATTTCAAATTGCTAATACCTAAGGCTTTTATTTTTCCCTTAATTTCTCAGTAGAGAAAATTTGTATTCCTGCACTCCACACCTGGGAGCCCAGTGTATAAGGGAGCATCTGGCAATGACAAACAGTAAAACACAGTCACTCGCCTCAATTTTTACTGAGATTTGAGGGGAAATTTTGCTGCTGCCCACCCAGCAGGAAGCAGTGGTCTGGCTTCATCTCCACCAGGCCAGCTGGCCAGAGGATGCTGTTATCGTAATCTGGAACCTGCAGAATTGCCTCATAGCTAGTCACTGAAAAAAACAGGAGACTAGTAAAAACTGTAGGAAAACCTGCAGGAATGTTATATGAATGAGTATCTGAGATGTAGTGAAGTCCGGACAAAGTTTCTTTAAGATCCATTTCAAACCAACATCTGCCATTTACTTCACTTTGCTCTGGAAGGTTGCGGCTTGCAAGGAAATAGGATGGGAATTTGCAACCCCGGCTCTCACAAGATCCTTGGCAGAGGATGGAGCCCAAAGTTGCTCTGCTCTCCATAACAGTGGCAAGTATAATAATGGGACACCATTGCTAAGGTTCTAGAGGTCTCAAGCCCAGCAAGATCTACAAAGAAAGTCTGCTCTGGCTTCTTTTGTGATGTTTTAGGCCTTAGGAGGTGCCTGAGAGTGCCAAGCTAGAAAAGGAACAGGGAAATGACAGAGCAGTAACACACTTTCAGTAAAATATCTGACAGCTGTGAGTGACAAGCATGTATTGTGATGCCAGGTCACAGCTCCAGTCAAATTGATTGAAACGTGGGAAAACTGAGGTTCATCTGACAGTATGGTTCGTTCAAAGCCCTGTAAATATAAATAAGTGCTCTGTCTGCAAACAAAGCGAGTGCAGCCTGGGTAGCAGCTGTAGTCACGGCTCCTCAGTCTGTTTCTGAGATTCCCCGGAGTCCCCACAGCAGGGAGAGAGCAATTTTAGCCCCTCAGGCATTCAGTGCTTGGTCTGTGCTAGGAGGGCATTTTTGTTACTTGGAGCAGTGCTTTCTGTGCTGTGTGTGGATAATGGGAAGCATAAAGAAATTAAATGTGAGAGTGTTGGTGGTACTGCAAGCACAGAGTGCCTGGTCAGGGTGGTATTGTGAAGCAGCCTTTCCACCTATATAACAGGCAAACCTTGTGCATTTGCAAGTTATGCTCTTGCTGTAGAGCCAGTGTCATTTGCGCCTCTGCCTTCAGAAGCAGCTGTCCATCTTCCTGGAGCGCGTGAGTGGTGCGCAGCTCTCGGATCAGTTCCAGCCGCTTCTCCTTCTCTTCATACATCTTTAAAATAAACAACCAGGCATATTAAATAGAGAATATAAATCAACATGTTCTTCCAGCAGAGCACACCTTTTTCTCCATGGTGCAAGGTCAGGTGGTTCCAAGACCTGGTTCTCTCTAAGAAATTTGTGACTGCATTTAGGCAAACACTACAGCCGCTGGATAAAGCTTGCTGAAACCCTCCTGCAGAGAAGATGAAAGTAGCCTATACTCCACTCTGCTGTGGAGTATAGACAGTCTCTTGCAACTTCATTATATACTTTTTTTTCTTTTTTTTTTTTTTTTTTTTTTTTTTTTTTTTTTTTTTTTTTTTCTGTTTGGCTTCACCCAGAACTCAACTACTGGAACACAGAAGAGCAACACCAATGTCAAGTGAAAGGAGCAGTAAGAATATCCAGCAGTATTCTGGATATTCTGTCATATCAGCCTCAATGTCAAAGCTTCCCAGTCTGAGCACTGGTCCTTTTCCTCAGTCCAGGGTTAGATGTCTCCTGTTTCAACATCTACTGTTCTCTGACCTTTGTTTTGAGGGAGTCCAGCAACAGCCCAAAGCAATAAATTGGTGAGGAGGTTACTGAAGCTGCCACTGTCCCTGTTATATCCCTATTATGGCCCAGCCCTTCCCTGACACTGTCAGTTTCATTCCCCCTCTCTTTCAACAGGACTTCCAGTAGCAACAAAGATCACTCAACCCTGCTCACGTTATTCTCCAACTGAGTAATTTATTTCTGATACAGCAGTAGCTGGAAGGAGATTCCTAAAATTACAGGACATTTCATGATGTGACAGTCAACAGTCCTGCAATGGCATCAAACATCCTTCCCATAGATCACCACAGAACTGGAGAAGACTTGGGAAGCCTATATGCTACCTCAAGCCACTTTCACAGTGTTGCATTGTTTGCTAAAGCTCAAGTCAGGGTCCCACAAGGGAACACTTCACAAACATTGAATAGTAAGTGCAAGAGAGAATATCAATTATATTCTCAGCAGGCATGAAAACAAACCTTCTGGACTGGTCTGATCAAAAGTGATAGACTTGCTTAATATAAAGCCCATTAGGCGTGGCTACTCAACCTTTACCTAGACCCAGTTTTGCTCCACTGAAAGCAGAATGATGGGTCCTGCACTTAATGGAAATCATGGTGGTATGCTTCAGTGGCTCCTCGTTTAAGGTTCAGCTCATCATCACAGGAAACTGGAAAGATGGTATGAAATAACAGGCAGCCCTGCTGGGATGTGGGAGGTTTCTTGTGCCTGGGATCTTGGCATAATCAAGGCAAAATGTACTCATGGTCCAGATCTAGCCTAGAATTTGCCATTTGAGTAATTTTCCTACGAAGCATCTAATTATCAGATGAATGTAGGGGATGGCAGGAACAGGGAGACACCCACAGACATGTAGGAACCTGGAAGTTCCTGTAAGACATTTGGGCTGGAGGGCAAAGACTTTAGCCTTGAAGGACTCTAGATAACACACAGTAGGATATGCTGTAGAAGCCTCATTACCCTTGATTAGTGCTGTGGAAGAAAGATTGCAAACACACTTTCAATCATTTCCACCGCCATTCTGGAGAGACATAAACAAAGAGTCACAGAATACCATGTTCTGAATAGCCCTGCCTCGGAGCAACTTCTGCAGACAGATCACTGCCAGTTCTGTTTCCTCTTCCTCCTGCCAAAACACAACAAATATCCACACAATAATTAACTACTTCTTTGGAGACTGAGATGTCTATAGATTATCTATCTATCTAACTATCAAAAAGTCTAACTCATGTCCAGCTTTTTGTCCCTTGTTTCTGAACACCATTCTTCTAATTTCTAGGCAAAGGAAGGTGAGTCAGAATAATACATACTTCCATGTTTTACAAGAGATGGGGGAGAAAGTCCATATAATTAGATTCTATCTGAAATTTTAGAGGGTCTTTAGAGACGAGTTCCTAATGATGAGGAGATGTTGAGGGAGAAAATGACTGTATGCATTAGAAATGCTATTTGTAGTTCGACTGAATCTGAGTTTGCAAAATGAGCATCAGCTACATTAATTTAACAGGTCCAAACACTAAGGGGCTAAAATTATTACTGAAGGAGGTACAAGAGAGCTGTTAACCATAAATAAAGGGATTAAATTAAAAGGGAAGTTACACAAGTTTTCTTTTTTATATTTATTCCAAGTTATATTTATTCCAAGTTACTTTATCAGAGTAACTCAGTAAATTTAAGTCTCAGAAAGTGACAGTTTAGAAATAAAATTAATTACTTTGTATTGTGATTTGTCTCTTTGAGAACTTTAGTAGCCAAGCATTCTGTGACTGATACCAACTTGGAAGAATGGTGAAGCATAGTGGGAAAGGGAACATGACCGTAGGAGGAAAAAAAGAAAAAGGGCTTATTTTAAACAGAGGAAGCACAGCTGGCAGCATTTTTTCTTGTGAAGGGGTCTTCTAGTCTGGAGTTGACAGCAGCAGAAGGAAAAAGCCCATTGGGTGCCTGGGAAATATAAAAAGAGATCTAAAAATTGCAAAGAAGTTTTTTTTAATAAAGAGCTTGTGAGGTCTGCATTGAAATGTGGTATTTTAGAAGTGCTCAAAAAACAGGGAAGA
>NW_010392791.1:19774-21015 GCF_000710305.1 Buceros rhinoceros silvestris
AGAGCGTGGGATGAGAGAAGTGGTGTGGGCTTGAATCTTAGTATCTGTTTTTTCTTAGGTGTGGAAGATTTTGCATTTTCCAAATGCAAAAGGAAGCATTACTGCCTTTCCACACCAACTCCCAGGAGGGGCAAAGCAGAACTAGCTAAAGGACTGCCTTATGATTTGGTACATTCTTTTTCTCTAGAAAGAAGGGATAAATTTCTGGTCCAGTTTGACACCTAGCTACAGTGTGAAAGCACTTCAGAACAGAGTTTTAGAAATGGAGATGGCACATAAACTGGACAGGTAAGATAAACTGCTTGGTTTGATTTAAACTAAGATTTGGTTTCATTTTTTTAAGATCCATTTTTCTGTACTTCTGCTGGAAATGACGCCTTAGCAAGGGTAAGTATCAACTTCTCCATCTGCCTGCTACAGACCAGCAGGAAAGAATGAGAGGAAAAAAAGCCCTGCAGGAAAAAAAAAAAAGAAGAAGGAATTAAGTATATAGAAGGATCTAGGAGCAAGCTGAAAACTAGAGAAGGCTGGTAGAAAGTGATAAACTAGTGGAGGAATAGAGGGACAATCTGTGAGCTTGTTGTGGCTTGTAAGTGTATAAGAATGACTGAGGGAGAGGAGTTAAGAAGGCCTGCAGTAGTGCCTCTGTTCTCTCCACTTTCTTTTATATCCCTTATGGTCCATGTGACCCGCTTGTCACTGTGGCACACTTTCCTTTTGAGATCTTCAACTCCAGTGGGAAGAGGCTGGTGGTCTCAGCAGTTGGTACTGGTGTGTGCACATGGCAGGGAGAGAAGCATTAATGACAGAGAAGAGCCTTGCTTCCAGTGGCCCTCACAGCCAGCTGGTAGGAGAAACCTTACGTGGATCCTGCAAGGTAGGAGATGTTAGTGCTGCTCGTCATGGGCGGAAGTGGCCTGATTTTACAGATGGAGCTTCACTGGAGAGCTCCACTCTTTTATGTGTTCACACATAAAGACACTTGAAAATAAACCAAATGTTGACAGAATTAATTTACGTGGAATTCTATTGTATCAGAAGTCTTTTTAAAAAACTATTATCTGTAAACATGCTCAAGAATGATGAGAACTGGGGGATAAATCTTTCTGATTTCTTTCCGTGTTATCTGGAAGGACTTAAAAATCTGCTAAACAGGTCAAGCTAAATGGTGCAAATCTACCACTGCAATACAATATCTAATACCTAGGAGTTAGTAGGAAGCTCCTTCCGAGTGGACTCTT
>NW_010392791.1:21117-38430 GCF_000710305.1 Buceros rhinoceros silvestris
CTCTTTCCCGAGTTAGTGGAAAGCTCTTCCCAAGGAGATATTCTTGTTTCAGTCACTTAAAATGGACTGTATATAACACAGGACATCATACTGCACAAGGGAAGACAGCATGGATGATCTAATTTGACTTTCTCACTTTCATGGTTGTGTGACTCTCTTAAATTCACAAGTTTATATGGTAATTGTGTTTGATTCTTACTACATCATGAAAATGGTGTTAATAAGCTGACAAAGCAATCCACTGGGGAAACCATCTCTTAAGTACGTTACTTTAAGAAAGGAAGAGAAGTTGCAGCTCCCCTAAAAACTTGGTTTTTCCTACAGCATATCACATCCCCCATGACACATCACTACAGCTATTTCAGTCTCTGCGGAAGAACCGTTTTCTGTGAACTGAAGCATGCTCATCAAAGGCTGCATCCTGCATGATGACAAGAGCTTCTTGTCTACTAATTTATGTCTTTACAAAATAATTTTTACTTAAGGATTTGGCCAACAGATACTGTAAAAGATTTTCAATTCTTCAGCTGCTAGCATCTTTATAGAATAAAGAGAGACTAATAAAGAAGTAGCAATGGCTATTTCTAATATGAATATACATAAAAAAGATAAAGCTCCCTTCTCTCCCCTGGACATTCTTTTAACACCCATGTAGGAAACAATCAGGTATCAACTGAAGAAAAAAAAAGTGCTAAAACCAGCCTGCTTACAATTGATGGTTTTTCCAGGATCGGAGTGGGTGGCTGAGGTACAAGCTTTTCTACTTTTTCAAGGAAACGGACTGGCTTCTTCAGCTCCTTGACTTTACTCTTCTTCTCCAGTAGTGCCTGGAATAGACATACAATTTAATCAGAACTAGGGTAGATAGAACAACGCAATAAGGCTAGTCCTCCAGACGCTGACTGCTGCTGACTACAGGGACCTGAAAGTGGTTTGTACTTTGCAGGCTTGAGGCTTCTATTATTTACTGCACATCAACTAGAACACTGAATATGGTCAGTACTCGAGGTTATTGGTCAGTCAGAAGATACAGATGGGAAGTTCAAAATCACATGCAAGAAAGAAGCAAGAGTTATTTTACTACATTTACAAGTAAGTCATCAGCAATTGCCTAGGATGAGTCACCTAAAATTAATCTAAAATGAGTATGAAGTTAATCTCTAATATAATACATTCTTATTTTGGATTTTTTTTCCTCATTTTAAAATAGGAATCTCATTGAACCAATTAAACACTGACCATATGCAAATAGAGGCAGTTGTGTGTGTTACTTTCCTTATGCAATGGCAAAAACATGAATTATTTTCCTGGAGGATAGAGGTAAGATTCTTTCAAAACATGAAAAATGGATAGAAATATCACAATTTAATTACACTTTACATATGACTATAGAATTCGCTGGTAACTATAGCTATAATGCCTGTAACTGCAGGTTAGAAATGTTATGTGCTCAGGAGATTTTATGAAGGGGATCACTTGAAGAGTGTATTGTCAATCTTGTGTGGCCCTTCTTCAGTGAAATGTCTTTGTACGATACACTGTTACTACACAGGGTTGAACCAAATGACCCAGGACCCTTTCCTTGCAAAATATGTTTTGAAGCTCTTTTCTGATAATCTGCAATTGCCCAGCAGCCCAGTGGCACATACGAGCAACTACACGAGCAGATTAAGGGTGAAGGAAAACTTAACTTGCCTGACAACCTGCCGGAGAACTTCCTTCTACCAAGAAAATCCTCAAGCCCATTAAGAGTGGGTTTCATCTCGCTTGCAGCTGTTCAGTGGCAGATGTCAGCCAAAGCAGGCTAGGAGTGGAAATGGACTAACTCTTTCAAGACATTTTCAAACTGTTTAGAGCCAAAGTCCTGCCAACTTCCCACCACAAGCCACTTAGAACAAGATATTCAGACAACCATATACAACTGCATGGCAACACTTGCCTGCTGTAGGGCATCAGACTTCAGCTTGCAAAGAAAAGGGAAGAGAGTATGTACACTAAAGCTCCTTCAAAATCAGTATCCTACTACCTTATGGGTTGGATCGTAGCCTTTATAACTGAAAGGACAGACACAATTCCAGCAAGGAAGAGGGTCCCTTTTTCTTTACTTGGTTGCTCTCTTTCAAATGTTCAAATATAGTATTTCACTAGGGAGGGAAACCAAAGAAAATCTTAAGAAAAAACCCCTGTGCTTAATTTTTTCTGTTTCTGGTAACAGGAAATTAATGGCCCTTCCACAGAATTTAATTGTGAAATTAATAAAGATTTGAAACTCCAGTGGTCATGGTACGAAACTCTTCTTGCATATTGGATCTGACCTTCTAGGCCAGGATAATTACTTGCTCTAGGAAAGGAGAGAGATTTCTAGGTGGGGGGGATAAAATGCTTTAATTTTGAACACTTCTGAAATGGACCATGTTAATAATGCAAGAATCAAAGCCTATAAACTGCTTATAAGCCACATGAAATGGTTATAGCTCAAAAGCATTGACAGATTTTCTGAACTGTTTCTTGTATTTGATGACCTTAGAACTCTCTGGCATGAAGATTATAACAGTGTTTGCTATGATTCATAAGGTGTTTTGCATGATGGGGAGAGGGGGGAGGAATTGAAAGAAAAAAGCTGCTGTAATTGTGATTCATTTGAAAACAATGGATCCTATGTTTATTAGTACAATGCTGCATTCACAAGAATTTTTCTAATAAAACCATAACCTCCCAAAATATTTCATGCTAACCAGAATAACAAAATACAACCAGAATAATCACTTTTAAAGAGAGAGAAAAAAAATCTATGAGCACTTTTGAGAAGAGGGAATTGAGAAATACTGCAGTTCTCCAAAGTGCTTTTACACTTTCATGCCAGCACAGTCTAGTGACTGCTTTGCTATCTTTACCACGTCAAAAATGCTTACCATTTGCTTTCTCTAATCTGAGTTTTTAAGGTATTTCAAAATTTTCATTTAAGAAAAAGAAAACATGTGCGTTTGCATTTACTGGTTCTACCTAACTTAACAAGTCACCATTTTTTGAAATAGGGAAACTGGGCCCCAAGAATCACTGTAAAATACTCTCTTTAAAAAGAAAAACATGCTGAATTTCTGAAAACATACTTCAAATGTTACTGCTTACTTATTGCTTACTTATTGTAGTATTTTCGGATAGTAAGTTCAGAGTCATCATATAATCTGGACCACCTAAATCATCTCCTTTTCTTTTTCCTGACAAATGAAGTGAGCAGCAAATGGCACCCATGCTTCTGGACACACATAAGCTTCTTTGTTAGCTTCTGATAGAAGCAGAACTCTCAACAAAATAGTGGCTTAAGAAACTCTCTGTTTAAAGATACCATTCTTTAGGTTCCTTCCTTACCATCTGCGTGATCCTCTATCTTTCACAAGACACTAGGTATATTTTATTTTCATGTACAGCACAGGGTATAGATTCACAGAATCACAGAATGTTTGGGGTTGGAGATCATCTAGTCCAACCCCACTGCTAAAGCAGGTTCACCTAGAGCAGGTTGCACAGGATCGCATCCAGGCAGGATTTGAAAGTCTCTAGAGAAGGAGACTTTGCAGCTTCTCTGGGCTGCCTGTTCAATCGCTCCACCATCTTCAAAGTAAAGCTCTTACTTATGTTTAGGTGGAACTTCCTGTGTTCCAGTTTGTGCCTGTTGCTCCTTGTCCTTTTTCTCTTTCTTCCTTTTTGACCACAAATGAAGAAGGCGACATCATCAAGGATGGACTGACTACCTGCTTTGTGATGCAGTATGGCTGCTGCATCTTGGCTGTTTAAGACTGACATAATAGCTCTTAGAGCTTGTCTGAGCACGAGCCAACTAACACTGTGTTCTTGATGAAATAACTGCTTCAACAGGTTTTTCTACGCTTTGACGTTGGCGGAGATTTTTCTCCGGAGACAATCTTGGCCCCCCCTACTTCTCCACCTCCTTCCAGCAACTGGATAAAAGAAAACAGATATGATGAGAGTTGCATTTAATGCTGAAGTGAGATGTTCCTTGTTCTGACATCATCTTGATCCAGCACTTTGAAACTACCTGACACTTCACCAGTCTTGAGTCACCAGAGCAGAGGGTCAGCCTCAAGTCGAACATAGTTCTGCACTGGGATTTTTCCTTCTAGCAGTTCCTCCGTTCCTCGATGTATTCAATTACCTAGTTGCATTTCTTGCCTATAGTAATTAGCTGTATCAGTAAGCTATCTTTTTAATGCCCTGCGTTTTCACACAGGGCTGTCTATATATGGCTCACTTACATTGCTTAAAGCACTGTCATCTGCACTGGCTAGGAATAAGCTTTCCTTCTCATTTTCCAGATCTGGCTTACGATACAGATCATTGTTTTTACTTTAAATCCTGGGTGACTTCTGTTTCTGCCATGTTCTCTTCTTTTAGAGAATTATTCAGAGAATACTGAGTGTACATAATACTCCCGCAAAAGGTTTCAGGATGCTCCTCAAAAAGTCTGCTTCCAACATCAGTTCTTTTTGGCTTAGTTTCAAGACTGGAAGAAGCTGTTCTCATTCTCAAGAGGACACAGATCCTTTTTGTAGTTTCTTGGATAATTGCTTGTCCCTTCTTACAAGCTTTAATCTTAGGAAAACCCTCAATATGGCAAACCAAGATAATGAGGACTAGTCCATCTTGTCACTTTTTTGGCAGAGAGGCAAGCCTTGGAAATCTCCTTTATTAAAATTAATTACTTCTGAGTCCAAAATCTAGCATTACTCCTCTATTTTCCACCTCCTTCCACAGATTATCCAGGGAAAATGAAAGAAACATTCTAGACCTAGATGACTGTGTACTCCCTGAATTTTCTAGAGTTCTGCTTTATTTCTAGAATTATGGGAGAAAATGTGTAGATGAAGCATGCTAGGATAGCACTAAGAAGAGGCTTTTGAAGAGAAAACTGGTCTAGCTGCTCGACTACTGAAATAAAGCAAAGCAACACAGTGCACTTCCAAAATGATCCCTAACTGCCTATTTTCATACTGCGTGTGATGGCAGTTGTTGGCACAACCGAGACTGCTTATGCCAAGTGGTCCGACAGCTGTCCTGTCAAGTGCTAAATTCTGTTAACTAAGTACTCTGCACTCTTTACTCCCCAGTTCAACAGCTCCAGTAACTAATGAGGTAGACTTGTCAGAGAGGATCTGCTAAGCCAAAACTTGCTATAGCCGCCACACTTAAGAAGCAAAAACCTCTGATGGGAGAAAAGAACAATAACAGCAACACAGAGCTCAAGCGCTAATTGGGGCAGTAATTTTTTGTTGCTCTGAACAGGAAGTTTGTATAAGTTTGATGGTGGCTGAGGCAGTCTGGGTGTTTCACTGTGTCAGTACTTTCTGCTTGTCTGGACCAACCAGACTGGTGTCTTCTTCTGTGTATCTAAAAGAAGCAGTTACATTTTGCATAGTGGATTTACCATCTTTGCTTGCAAAGGAAATGCTTTGTGATTTTAAAAGAATGTACATTTTGCCTTCATGTGGTGGGGAAATGAGTATCAATCGTGTTAGCCCCTCAGCTGGTATAAATCGTAGACCAAGTGATATACATTGATGTAAGAAAGAAAATACAAAGAGTTGTCTGGTTTTGTTCTGCATTCCATCTCACTTTGGCCACCAATTTTTCTTTGAAGAGACATTATTGTGTGAGCATCAGCATTAGGGACTACTTCTCCGTGACTACTGTTTAGACACTCCACTGTAGTCTTCCAAACCATGAGAAGTATTTTGAACAAAACAGAATACGATTGCTGAAATTGGAATTCACCTCTGACAGCCTGGGCTGATGTTCTGCTGCCTGTGAGAACTGTTACAATCCAATTGATACACGGTCATTACTTTAATTCTGTGTGGAAAGCACCTAAACTCAAACCCCTTCAATACTGCTGTGTCTTCTTCTCTAAAACTGTAGTGAATTCATGTCCTTAGTTATTGAACAATTTCTGGAGCACTCAAGATTTTCTTTGAAAATTTTCATTCTGAATAATAATCGGATGCAATGTTTCATCTTTTACCAGATCCAGTGGAATTTTAAATTTGAGATAATATGACTGACTTTTCAGAACAAGATTTCAATTCAAAATTCATTAGTAGTAAGTTACTGTCTGCATTGAGAGTATTATTATATTACACTAAACCAAGACAGCTATACATATAATTTCAAATTATGAAATATTTCTTCACTAAATAAAACATAAGTTGCCAAGATTTACGAATGAAATTCAGTATTTTTCAGAGATACAGCAGCCAGCCAAGCATAAGCCTGACTTTTAAAAAAGGTAACCTTCAACAGCATCAAAAGAATACTTAAAAGTACACATAATTTACAAATATTGTGATTATAGAGGCAAACGAGGCACTTTCTTTCCTCAGTGGTTAATTGCATACATGGACCTCATCTGCATAACTGGTTGTGATAAATTAGGATATGCAAAACACTATTAGCACGTTTGCAAATCACACGCTGTTGTTAGGGAACAACAGTGATGTGCACCCACTGTTCTGATTTGATTTTATTAGTGTGGTCATTTTAATCATGCTTTGCTACAGGTGTTTTTAAAACATGTACTTAAAATGTACATATCTAAAAATGTACAGAGTTTTTAGAATATGAACCCAGATTTGGTTTATTTAGTGATTAGTACTTCGACAGTGTAACCAGTAGACTTGCCACTTGTGCATTATAAAAGCCAGGGAGCAATTAAAATGGGCAAATGGCAGGAGAGAATTTCTAACTGACAGAATAGGTTCTGATCCAAATACCTGATCTGTAGGAAGACAGAAGCAGCTATGCTTCTTCTCAATAGGGTTGGAGCAGAAGCACAAATATTAGGGAGAGTACTGGCAGAGTTCCAGAGCAGTACTGGTCATGCCTACAACAGCCTGAATATCTGACCCATTCTGTCCTTGAAGTTGTCGTACAGAAAATATGAATTTAGCACAGGAAACTGGGAGACAGTTTACACACGTGTCTTCCAGATAGCATTTCTGAGCAGTTCAAATCCAAGAGGAACTGACACAGTGCTGGATGCAGCTCCATACCTGGTGAACCTGTGCCAGCTCCACCTCCAGTCTTGCTGATCTTTTAATAAATCCAGACTTAGTGGCAGTGTACTTAGGTTTTGGAGCTTTAATCTTGACCTGGGTGACAGAATCCGGGAGAGATGCTTCCAGTTCACACAGTCCTAAGAAATACAAACAGCGATTGAGTAACGGACTGTTGGGGAGAGAAATTTGAGTCCACTTAACATTTTAAGTAAGTATCTCATACAAACTAACGCCTTACTAATTCCAAAATGCCTTACCTGCAAAGGTGTCAAGATAGAAGTTTTTTACCACATAGCGTTCTGAGAGGTTGTCTGGGAAATAACCAATTCTAGACAAAGGAGCGTATGTTTGTGATGCAAAGTCTGTATACTCTTTGATGATATCTCGTCTCTTCAGCTTCCCCATCACATTCTTCCTCTTAGCTGTCAGTTTCCTGAGCACTGAAAAGGAAATACAAATGTGAAAAAGTTCTTCATACGAATAGGTCTAACAAAAGCCCCATCTTTGGAATTCATGAAAGCTTTTGCCAGTTAATGTAAAACATGATCTGTTTGACCAGAACAGATGCTGACCATGCATGTCTATATTGTGGATGGAACCTGCTTCATCTTGAATAAGACTGTAACCTTGTGAAAATAAAAATGGCTTGACTGAAAAGTAAGTCTCATACTACTCTCCCTGGTTTTCAAACTTACTCAGTGCAAAGTCATGTTGTATCTTTCGTATTTTCTCTTCTTTAGCCTTCTGATGATTTTGCCAGTGGTCATCCAAGCGCTTGGCATCCAGCTCATTCTGATTCTCCTCTCGCCTCTGCAGCAGCCTCTTTAAGGCTTCCAGTCGAATCTTCTGCAACCTGCAAGGGAAGAGAAGGCCAGGTATGACCTACTGTACTCTGCAGTGTTCTGTGCAATACCGTCATTATCAAATCCTACATACCACTGACTACTTTACACATAGTTCATATTGCGTATCTCATATTTAGTATTTTGTTTTAAAAAATGAGTTTAGCACTGGTAAAAAGTATTGCGTTGCAGTCTCTTTATGTTAAATTTAACAAAAATACCCTTTCCACATAATCATAGGATTTTCACAGAAATAAAAGGCTTGTACCTTTCAGCCAATCCCCTAAACCTTCTTGTTCCTTCTCTATTCAGCCAATAATTAAAAAAACCAAAGAGTATAATTGGACTCCTACTTTTCTATTTCCTGTTCTCTAAAGGCCCACTCCTTCCTCTCCATATCATCCATCATTTTCTTCCTCTTCGCGATTTGTGAGGCACCGTTCATGGCTGGAAGAGTTGCTTCCCACGCACGTTTTTCCCGGGCACGTTCAATCATCTCCACCTCGGCTAGTCCTGCTGGTAGGCCCCGACCTTACAGGGACAAGATGCAGTAGCTCTTTAGGAGAACGGTGAATCCAGCAAACAACCACCACCAAAAAGTATTAGAGGGCTGGATGGGCACAAACCCAGATATTAAGCATAAGCAGAGCCGTCAACAGCCAGAAGTAAAACCTTTTAAGGCCAGTAAAATTCTACCGTATGAGGAATGGTAGGACCTGCAGTCCTGCAGTGGACTTCGTTCCTCTACTCCAGCCTGCAAAGAAGGAAAAGCTTTTCCAAGAAGACACCTTCTGAGAATGAGCACTTTCTTTGGCAGGTCCAGTGTCCATCATTACTGCAGGTGGGACACTGGGAGATGAGGTTCACAGGTATAACCTAGGGCTAGTGTTTGTACTGTTTTTTTAACTGATGTCTAATTCAGACCAGCTGAAGAACAGTAGGTAAATGGGAAAAGTGCAAGACATACAATCTTTTTATATTGAATGATCTCCAAACTCTTCATGAAATGCTCCAGAACACCACTCTTAAGTAGGAAACTATTGTACCTATTTTAGAAACAGATGAAATAACAGGCCCCAAATGAACTAAGGGTTGCTAAAGCTGGCAATGTACTTGAAACCTGACATTGAAAAAAAAGGTCCCGTTAAAGAGGTGACATGATTATTATCTCGATTTCACAACTCACCCCAAGTGAGTGTAGCAAGCGTTAGAAGTTCAGGGACTGAGCCACTGGGAACTACGTATTCAGGGGAATAGGGATCCGTCTGGGCTTCACCATCCCTGTAATCTGTCTGTGTACCCAAAGTTCGTAACCTGGGACCAAAGTCCTCGATGTCTCTTGTAGCTGAATGGACATAGGGTTCTGTCCTAAAAAGAGACACAAGATAGAAGAACATTTGTCACATTCATTAAAAAAAAAAAAAACCAAAACACCAAACCAGAAACACAACACTAAGTAAAGGGTAGGATATCCAAATATATTTATGTATTTTGTTTTATCTTAACATTGCTCTCATTAATATTAACTCCGTTATCTTCAGTGAAAGCAGACTGAGGCTACACTGAAATCTTTGAAACCTTCCTCCTTAGATAAACAGTCCAGAAATCACAAGTTATTACATGCAAATCTTTCCTACGTATTGCTTTTTACAGGCACAGAAAGGAACTAATGCTTTAGTGTAAAATGAAGTAGGACTGCCTCAATTTAGCTTACATCTTTAATTTTCCAGCAATTCCAGAATAAAAATTAAATTCTGATGTAAGCATGTGCAACTTCCATTGACTCTACTAGGAACTGAATCTTATGTCCCCTCAAAATTTGATACTCCTCACTGAAAACCACATTAGACTACTTCATGGATGCTCTATGCCACTGAACAGTATTGCAACCGTCACAGAGATGGTAATAAAATATCAGATTTTCTAACAGCATTGCTGTACTGGAGAATCTTCTTTGCATTGGTATCTCTCCTAGGATTTAGAGACATTTGGCTGTTTCAGGACTCATAATCATAACACTCGAGGCATATGTCTTTACCCACGAAGCACTACTTACATACTGCAAACAAATTCTGAAAGTCAGACACCTTTTTATTCAGGAATTCTCTGTGGTGAACAAACCCTGACCTCTTAACAAGCTTTCCCTGTTGGTTCATTATGAAAACTATGGTCCCCAGCTAAATAGCTTCTCAATCTTTTTCTGGTGAGATGCGACCCATTACAACAGTTATGTTCCAGAACTCACTACTTACTTTTCCATTGCGTAAGTAACACTTACTGGAAGCACCTTATTAGAAAGGATGAGAGGTCTGAAAAGAGAGAATGCATATGTAAGACAATAACCATGAGCATTAAAAGAACACGACATTTTAAGAAAACTGCCATCCACTAATTTCAGTGGAGTTACACTGATTTTCCACAACTCGGGTTCTGTAGCTGCATATCTGAGAACTGTGCCTGAATATTAAATAATTCTTTCACAGCTAAGGAGTAACAGAGACAATTTCACCAATAGGACTGAGTGTTATAATTCTGTCAAAGCAGAAAGAGTAATTGGAAAATGAGACAATAATTAAATTAAGTTAGTTTTAGTGTGCTCACAACATTTTTTGTATGTTTCACAAATTAGTTTACTTTTTGCACTTTGAGCTTTTGAGAGTTTTTTAATAATTTATGGAAAACCTCACATGAATTCCTGCAATCAGCTGGTAAGGTAAGCTGTTTTGGACTTAATCTAATTTGATTGTTTCTTTTTTGCAGTATTTTATGAAGTATATGAAAGTGATATGGGCTGAACAACATATTAATAATTCCTTCTTAGGTGTTCTTACAGTATGCATATTGCAGTTCACTATCAATTTGCCTCAGCCTTTGAGAGAATTTAAAGCTTAATTTCAAATTGCAAAAATAACATTATCATTGTCTTTCGGTTGCTAAAGGAGCTGAAAAGAAATCCAATTTATTAAACTTGCCAATTTTTTTATAAAGAGGCCAATAGCTGCTGACTATAATAGTGAAAGTAATTAAAAGTACACGTGACTTAGTTGAGAATGTTTGTACGGTTCAAATCTTCAGTCCACTGATGACTTGCAGTGTCATTCTGGAAGGAGCAGAGCAGGTCTGCAGTAGAGGACATTGATGAAAAGTTAATCTCAAGGATTCCCTTTGCTCCCTTTCTGCTCCTGGCAGAAACGGGGAGTTAAAAGGTTCCTTCCTAAGAAGACACCTGCTCAGGAGTCTGGAAAATCACCATAGCTTTGTAAGCATCTTCTTTCTTTGTGTAGGAGGATCTACAGCCCAAAGCCTTCTACGAGTAATTATTCAGTACCCAATGCCTGGTACATTTGCTTATATGGTAACTCATTATCTGAAAATTCTGGCATTGCGTCGATTCAAAAAGACCTTGCGATCTGAGTTTTGGTTACTATTTAGATTTTTGCATAGCACTGATCAAAGAATGGACAGAAAAGACAGAAAAAATAAGGCTCTGGCATTTATTTAGGTGCTCTTTCAATGGCATAAAAGCAAGCTTCTGAATTTTGTTTCAAATCTGTTCATTCCTTACCGTGCAAAATATTTGTAGCGATTCCTTCCACTAACTTCAGGATCTTCATACACAATTTGAGGTATCTGAAGAGAAGACTGAGCTCTAAAAGCCAAAATCCAATATATCATTTAAAAAGTACATTCGGAACAGTTCCGATCTTTTTTTCTTATGCTTTTTTTTTTTTTTTTCTAATATCTCTCACTACTTCTCTGGTTGCACAATCAAACAGGCACATTACAAATTCAAAAAAATTCCTATACTTGTACAAGCAATTATACTCTGCCTTTTTCATACTTACATATATAGCAAAACAGTTTGATGCTTTGTGTTTATTTCCCACTATGTGTGGGCAAGAAATGGTCATTTGCTGCCTTTAATAAAACTTTCTTGTGTGCTTGTCATGAAAAGGATTGGCCACTTGTAAATGCTTGACCTTGTAAAGTAAATTACTTTTATTGGGAGTGGGGGGCAGGAAGCTCAGTTTCTTAAGAATGAAAATCTTGCCATAACAGTGTAAAGGAGCAGAATGAAGAAAGGGGACAACTATCACTTTCTAGCTTTCAAAAGTTGCTATAGAGATTTTAAACAAATGTGGAAAATTACAGAATCAGCAATTTTAATTGGAATTCTCCAGTAAAGGAAAAAAACATAGGACGACCATGTGAATGTTTCAAAATCTATGTGGAAACAAGCACATCTTTGCAAGAACAGTCTTTCTTCACTTGATATCCATTTTGAATTTAAAGAAGGCAGACTGTAAATTTTTTTCACTATAACATCTTGGAGGGTTTTCTTTATTTTAAAGCTTTAAGACCACAAAGTAGACCTCATTAAGGTGGTCAGTGAGAGAATGGGTAGAACTGAGTCCTTTGAAAGTTATGCATCAGGAGTGCTATTTGATTTCACACCCACTTTGTATTCCAGCCTTACTCTTCTCTATCTGGAAGGCTGTTAAAAACAAGAAACAGAAGTTCTTTAGGAAAAAAAAAAGCCTGTATCATGCCATTAAGGTAAGTCATTTCCTTAAGCTATATATATGGCAAGTCCTGAAGGTCATGTTTTTCAGAAGACCATTTTTGGAAACTTATAAAAATCCTGACCTCATATGCGTGGGATTGTGCGTGATGGTATTGGCTGCTGCTGTCTAATTTTAAATACAGAGGTATATTTACAGAGGTACAATTAACAATATGTAATATTCCTCGACAGCTGAGATCAAAACAGAGGATTGCATGCTGAGATCAGTTACCTTCAAAGACCTCATCTAAGTCCTGCAAGCTGTGCTGTGGAACTAGGGGAGTCACAGTACACCCGCTATGGCAAAGCCCACGGAGAGATGCTTCATTAACCTCCCATGACATACAATTTACTGCCAAGGTAAGTTTAAAGTCGTCTCTTCTCAGTGCTTTCAGTCATATCGCATAACAAAAGAGAGGGGAATGTTTTGGGATGCAGTGCGGTAACCTGAGATACTTGCTCAGCACTAATCAACCTATTATTATGAAGCCGTGTTTGTAATTCAAATGAGTTATTTGAGCTGATGGCTAGTTCCACTAACTGACTTTAGTATCAGACTGTTGCTCCATCCAGATGGATTTGTGTTTCATTCAGCACAGGTGGGCACTTATTCTTATGATCTAACTTTATTAGCATAAGCTGTTCATCCTATTATGGTATAGTTATAGGCACAATGGGAACCCAGTGAAACAGCCCCTTTTATTCCACAGATCCTGCCTCTTGCATGTCCTTGACTTGTATTTGCTGACTTTGCTGAAATAAATGAGCATTTATTCATGGTAACCTTGCAGAGGCAATGCAACTACTGAGAAGACAGCTGGGAAATAGTCTATCTTCTGTATCAGCAACACTGTAAATCAGTGCAGGTTGAAACAAAGCGGATGTATTTCTCATTTTTTGTTAATAGCAAGACATTTTGGAAACACATGTTGTTGAAATGTAAATCTGTTTTAAAGCAGTGCAGGCGTCAAATAAATTGTTACAGGATAACAGGCAAACTATAAGAAGCCACTGAGGTTTCTATGTGCTGGGGACAGTTTGAAATGCTGAAAATAGTAATAAAGAAAAAAGGCTCAGAAATTCTTATTTTATTACGGAAATGAGAAGAAAATGCTTTTGAAACTGAATAAAAGCATGTGGAAATCCGCTGCATCACTCTTAAACACTGTTGATTACTGTCTGGCATGTGGTAGAATTCAGTTACTAGTAATCCCGGAGCACACATCATCTGAAAAGCCCATAGTCTAAAGTCAGCTTGTTAGCGCAGCAAAAACCTCCAAAAACAACTGCCTTGGCTGATGCCTGCAGTCTTCAGCACAGCTACAAGAGGTCTCAAAAAAACCCACATGGTGTTGTAAAACACATAAACTTTTAAAAAAAGTATTTGCAGAACCAGCAGCCCAAATTGTGATGTCAGGAGAAAGTTCAACTAAGAAACCCTTGCACTGAAAATGTATGCCCTGGTTCAGGCCCCACATACCCTTGAATGAGCAGCAAAAACAATCTAACCAGCTGCAACTGCACGGGACTAAAAGAGAACAGCTCCCGTTGAAGTAACACACAGGAGTCATTGAAGTCTTCTTAACTTATCTGATGTCTAAGAGATTGAAATAACTTTCTTCTCTTTCCCAGCAACCACTGCAAAGCAGATAGCACAGGGATGAAGGAATGTGCAACATCCACCCTGTAAAAAACAGATGGGCGACCATACTCCACAACAGCTGCAATCTCTTAATTTCAAGGGAAATATAAGTAGGTGCAAATCGCAGTCATCTCCACTTCAGTGTGCATGGTCTTTTGTTGTTTTTGCCTGTATGTTTGTTCTAAATTATCCAACCATAGAACACTTACGTAGCAAGCTGCTGAAGAGTCTCCAGACGCTGCTGAGCCCTCCCTCTCCATCTTCGGTCAATAAATGGAAGCACTGGATCTTTGCCCTCCAAGCACAGACTGTAGCCCGGGACACAGATCAAGCTATTAAACATACTTCTGAACATTGGTGCCTTTACCTAATGTTTGTGTGGAGACAAAGAAGAGAGGCAGTGGTTTAGCCATTTCAGAAAGCACTAAAGAGACCAGAATTTCAGCTTGCTGTGATTTACAGGTCTGCACATTTGGGATGGGGAAAGAAGGCGGCATACATATGCTAATGAAGTCAGCTGGTAAGATGTGGAGCATACCAGACTAGCAGCAGATGCACAGATATGTCTTCTGGCTGTTTTCCAGTGTTTGAACTCATATTTAAATTGAAGGGTCTAATGGTTCGTTACATAAAGAAGTTAGTGTGCAGTAGCTGTGAATGTGCAGTAACGTGAACTTCTAGCACACTACCCCATGTAACTCCCTCCTGTTTGGTGTGCTCTAGAAATGAAGTAACATATTCCACGTATGGAGTTGAGTTACATTATTTTATACTGTAACAATTTTAGCATGTGTTAAAAATATCTGGACGGGAGTTAGCACACAAAAACGATCACATTAAAAATCCACACCCTTCCTTCTAAGCGCTGATTTCCCTGGGTAGATGTGCCTTAAATCCCTACATTTATGGTTGCAACTAAATCTTTGCATTCACGACTCACATATAAGTGATGTAGTTACGCTGGCTTGAGCTTCTGTAAAGCCTGAAATCAGACTTGCACTGTGAATTGCCCCTTTCATTTCAGCAGGTACGAAGACAGGTGCATATATGGCAGCGGTGACATTTCAAGTACACTAACTCACCAGAGTGTAAGATCAGATGATTGAGACCTAAGCATCCTACTATGAGTAGCTGCTTGCTATGCACGAGACTGCATTTTTGTTTCATTTCTCTTCAAAGGGAATCCAGCTTTTGAGAGTTCGGAAAACCCTATAAACTAGTATTACCACAAGCCCTGTCCACCCCATTTTGTGATGCTAGAGATTAAAAATTCAGAGCTGTATTGTTTTGAAGTGCACATTATGTAATTGCTGATTCATATCCTTAAAAAATGTTTTTTGCACGTCAGAGTCTGTCAGCATACCCATCCACAACATTACACCTCTGACATGGGAACACTGGTGACAGTACGTCTGCTTACTTTGTCTGGCCTGAACTGTTAACACAGCCATATTCTTGCAAGGATCTCCACCATGACAGGCGATGTCTCCAGCTCCAATGTATGCCCCTCTACAGAGAGGCAGACAAACACACATTTTTTTCTTGTGGATGTAAGAAAGAGTCTGAGATAACGGAGTCACAGACATCCAGAAACATTCTTCGAGAAATGTTTCTTGATTCCGATATTGGAAAGCTGCTCTGGGGTTTTCTCCTCGCTGTAAAGCAATGGAGTTGCAGAGTCCTGACTACCTGCCTTGCAGGCTCAGTCAAGTGCATAGCTTCAGGAGGACTCTTTGTTTAAAATCCGATCCATTGTGCAGTTCTACTGAGTCTGTTTTCCTTTGGCATTCTACCTATATGCAGCCTGTCCAGCCATCCACCACTGCTGTCTAAAGGTGTGACTGCAACTCCCACAGACATGCCCCTGTTGGTGTTAAACTAGCTAGGGTGAATACTGATAGCAGGGGAGCAAATACAACAGGGAGCTAAGCATGGGCTAAGTAGCAAAGGGCTTAGCTAGCAAGTTAAGTTGCAGTAACTTGGTATGAAGAATGAGGATGGGTTTGCAATCTTTACAAACTGCTTAGCTGTTGCTACCTAGTTCATTTTAAACTAGTATGCTACCTTGAGCTGTAGTGTAAGTATATCGCAAGGTGAGGAGGCACCGTGTAAGGAGGCATTTTAACAGCTCTGCTTGAACAATAGCCCAACAACTGTCCAGTTCTTTTATTAGATCTTAACTATATGAGCTATTGTTAACAGCATTTGGAGATATTAAAAATACTGACACACAATTAAGAAATTACTCAGGACTAGAAACTAGACATTTCACGGCTGCTGCTAGAGTCGCTCTAGGCCAGCAATCATGGTTACTCCCTGTGCTAAGTCTTCTTTTAGATAAAACTGCTTTGTCTGCTTTGTACTTTGCTGTTTTAAGGCAGCAGGTTAGAACTGACAGTTTCTACCCATGTGTGTACATACACACAGAAATATAAGATGCATGTGAGCTATCTTTGGCCAACACCTACCACTTCATCACCTGCATGGACATTTGACTTTGAACGGTCCTTCTCACTTGATAGTCTGTACAGAGGGTCTGAAAGGTAAGTGAACAAATGGAACTAGTTACATATTTGAGGAATAAGCACAAATCGTCAGGCTCCACTTCTCTCTTTAAAGTTGTGTCCATAAGACAGTATAAAACAAACTAGGGAAGTAAAAAGCTGAAATACACGTCTCCATACCAAAGAAACTCCATCATCACACAAATGAGCCTCAGAGATGAAATACTACTGCTCCGAGGAACACGCACATGACTGAAGATCTTTCTTTGGAAGCACTGCCGACTTAAATAGAAAATGAAGACATGAAACAAAAAAGAAAGCACGGTGCAGTGGTAATCAGTGGAAACAGAATACTACGCATGATGCTCTCCTCTGGGATACAGAGCTAGTGCTGGCTTTTCTCCCGCTCGCAATGTTCCGTAGACCCAAGCCTCTTCCTGCTCCTGGTGACTCCGTTACTGCTGCCACCTCTAAGGCTTTAAGACTAGGCGGCTCTGCCCGCTGCTCCGGCGGCACCCATCTTCCCGCTCCAAAGCTGCCCCCCCTGCCTGGCTACTCGCCGCGCTGCCCCTCGGCCAGCTCTGGCCGGGCACCTCGTCTTGCCCGGCGGCGGTCAGCAGAGGGGGCCCAGGGGAAAGCGGGGGGCCTGCTCAGACAGCTCAACCGCTTCACGACCCGCACGCCGCCCCCT
>NW_010392792.1:0-510 GCF_000710305.1 Buceros rhinoceros silvestris
AGGATTCTGGGATGCATCTCATCAGGTCCCAAAGACTTATGTGTATATTCAGGTTCCTCAGAAGGTCATGAACCTGATCTTTTCTTACAGTGAGAGGGCCTTTGCTTCGACAGCCGTTGCTGTGGTTTCATGTGCTCCTCTCAGGAAGCCCACAGAGGGCTCAGTGATCCGTGTCTATCCATGCTAAGCCTTCAGTTCTTACAGCTTATCTGGTAAGATAAAAGGCCTTCACTAATGGGTCTCTTCACAGGCCACGTTAGCTGTGCGCTGTCGTGAGTGGGATCACCGGGCCAGGAAGCTGTGCTTGGCAAGATACAAGCTGCCTGCTTCTAATGCAACACACAGACACTTCAGCTTGCTAACTGTACTGATAACTTTAAGTGCACCCATGTCCCTCCACGTGTACAGCACACATGAGATGGCAACTTCTGAGAAAAATGATGTCATGAGCTGTTGTGGCGGGTTGAGCTTGGCTAGCGCCCACTAAAACCGTCGTGTCACTCCCCATCC
>NW_010392793.1:0-1144 GCF_000710305.1 Buceros rhinoceros silvestris
ACGCTCCAGCCCCTCAATGTTCTTCTGGCAGTGAGGGGACAAAACTGAAGCCAGGATTTGAGGTGTGGCCTCCCTGGCAACCTGGGCACACAGCTGGCTCCTCTCCAGCCGCTGTCACCAGCGCCCCCAAGTCCTTTTCACTCCTTGGGCAGTTTCTAGCTGCTCTTCCCCCAGCCTGGAGGGAGTTGCAGGGGGTTGGTGTGGCCCAAGTGCAGGACCCAGCACTTGGCCTTGGCCCATTGCTCCAGCCTGTCCAGATCCCTCTGTGGAGCCTCCTGACCCTTCATTAGATCAATACTCCCAACCAGCTTGGTGTCATCTGCAACTGTCTGAGGGTGCCCTCAATCCCCTCACCCAGCTCATTGATAAAGATGTTAAAGAGAACAGACCCCAACACTGAGCCCTGGGGAACACCACTGGTGACCGGCCACCAGCTGGACTGAGCTCCATTCCCCACCACTCTCTGGGCTGGGCCATCCAGCCAGGTTTTGATCCAGTGAAGGGGACACTCATCCAAGCCAGGAGCAGCCAGTTTCTCCAGAAGAATGCTGGGGAAAACAGTGTCAAAAGCTTCACTAAAGTCTAAGCAAACACTTCCACAGCTCTTCCCTCGTCCAAAAAACTGCAGAATTAACTGTAGAACAAACTGTGGAATTAAAATGGTCCAAAACTCGCTGAATTCTGGATTCTGTGCTTAGATTTTTTTTAACTCCAAGCCTAAACCAAAGTTCTTTTCAGAGACTATAGGAGATGTTTCACAGCTGAGGCCAGAAAAGCTGGTCCGAGGCATTTCTGAGGACTCAGAACGACCTGTGGTCATGGATTTCTTCCACACAGCAGATGAAATTCAATTAAAGCACAGAAGTTCATTACCTTAAACACTTCAGAAGTCCTTCCTATAACCAAAGTTACACCTAATCAGCTTTTAAGATGATTAAAACTGAGCTGACAAGCTACAGCCTGAGGATTTCCTCCCAAATCTTTCCAAGCATTCAAAGAACGTGCGAACATTTACCGGTTTTCATCGTCGGAGTTTCTCGCTTCGTGCTGACCTGTCCTCGCCCTCAACTTCGGATTGTTTCCCGTTTCTGTTTCACCTCATGCAGCTCCTCCACCTCCTTCCGCCACAGGCTTCTAAACCGTT
>NW_010392794.1:0-5866 GCF_000710305.1 Buceros rhinoceros silvestris
TTCCTTAAACTTCTCTCCCGTATCTTCCACGGGCGCCGCTGGATTAACGAACATGCTCATGCCATTCGTGCAGAGCTGGTTTCCTCCTGAACCCTCATGATGCTCCGGTGACCAGCCACAGTCGATGGGGTCATCCCTGGTGTTTGCCAGCCATGCTGTCCTGCGTCAACCAGGACCAACGTGTCCCAGCTGAAGGAGAAAGCACAAAACCACCTCCCCATCCCACAGTGTCTCCTGCCTGAGCCCCACACCCAGGGCGTGGTGCTGGTTGTGGGTATTCCCAGTGCCCCCCAGACCCCAAGGCTTTGCATTCCTGTCCCATCCCTTTGGGGCTTCCCCACCACTACAGGTTTTTGAGCAACCTCCTACCCAGGGAGGCTGCTGGTGATCGTGAATATCAGGCAGGGATCGTGTGGTACCTTTTTTATTGCTTTTTTATGGCATTACAATCATTTACATAAGAATGAGGGGGGAAAACCACCAAAAAAAACGGTTTTAGATATTTACAATGCAGAAACATCAGAGTTACGAGGGCTGATGCATTAACCCACTCTGACAGGTGACGGCTGAAGGAGCAGAACCTGCACCCATGAGCTTGAGAGGAAAACAGTCGTCCATGGAGTGAAGTGACCACAAAGCAAATCCTCGTCAGAAACCACGTGTCCTCCCTGACCTTCCAAAAATCTGCAGATGGGGATATAACTACTGCAGACCCGATAACTACCTGCGACAGTTTTATCCAGTGAAACTCAGTGTTTCTCCCATCCCCTCCTCGCTATTAGAACAGCCTCATTTTGTTGGTTTATATATTGGGAATAACCTTTGAGGCGCGCATGGCCAAGGACAGCAGCACTGTTTCCTCACCCTCTGGCCACTCACTGTTGGTAGCAGGTTGTTGTTGGGGGGTGTTTTTGAGTTGTGCAGGTTGATCACACAAAGAGATAGGTAAAAGTTTTCCATAAAATAATAAAAAAAAAAAGAGGGCTGGGCTTCCATTTTTTTAACAGAAAAGAAACCAGCATTTATTAGACAGAAACACCCTCATACGCATCGAGGTGCATTTTTGGTCCCCCCAAACCCGTGAGAAATTTGCCATTGACTCCAAATGAGCTGGAGGTGGTGTCCTGACCACAGACCTTTAATTTCCCCTGAAGATTTGCCACTCTTGGTTCATTATTACTCTACAGCCTGAGTCAACTAATTGTGTGGCTCATTCCAGCCCTATTGACAAATGATTTTTCACTTTCTACCCATTAAAAAAAAAAAAAGAAAAGGAGCTCATGGAGGAAGGGGTTCGTACATCAGCTGTGGCTCTGCTGTTGTATTGAGGGGAGAAAACATCAAATCTGCCCCCACACCCCCACCCACCTCACCCCCAGCCTTCAATCTGCATTTGCAAAGCACCCCGAAGAGACGCCCATGGAGTTACGGACAAAACAAGAGGCCCAGGGTTATTTTTGCCTCATGGAGGTAATACGTGGAGCAGGGCATGGTCTTCCCATCTTCCCCACCACCAGTGCAAGGGCAGGCGTTGCCTGCACCGGAGAAGCAGAGAGAGCCCGAAAGCCGATCAAGCCATTGCCCACAGGTTGCTGGTGCCGCTGTCCATCGCCCACGGGGGAGTTCAGGGATCCTACAGGAGAGGGAAGCAAGATCTGTGGGGGAGTTCATCTGCCATCCCGCCCCGCCAGCCCCGTTTCGCCACCACCTGCCTCGGTTTTGCACTAAGCTTGTGCCCTACAAGCTTGTGTAATTCTAACGGCGTTATCAGAGCTGATTAAATACTCTTTGGGTCCCCCTGCAGTCCCAGAGTGGGTCCTCAGCTGGGACCTGGCTCCATCCCATCGTCCCCAATGGACTGGGCTTGCTGGGACAAGGGGTAAAGCAGACCTGAGGAGCCATGCACCAACTTGGGGTGACACCAGCCCCGAGGAAGGATCTGTCCCCTCCTAAAGGCAATGCAAATGCTGTCGCAGAGCTTGGCCTGCTGAGCTGACCCTCACCTCATCATCTCCATGCCCCCAGAGCAGCGGCAGCCATCCCTCAGTACACACAGGATTTGGCAGAGCCCTTCTCCTTCTTGTTCATGGGCTCGGTGTCCGAATCCGGCAGGTTGGTGATGTATCTGTACTTGCTGGTGGGTGACCTCTGAGAAGACAGGAGCCAATCAGACCTTTCCAAAGGGGCAAGAGGGTAAAGCGAGGGCTGAGTCCCCTTAGTGCAAGGGCAATGCAACAAAAAGGATTGTCACAGCAGGCAGCAGAGTCCAGTCCTCAGGTTTCACAGCGTTTAGACTTGCATTTGCCTAGGGAGGAGATGAGGGACACAGTGGGACCTTTCCTCACCCTCATCCTCCCCTTCTCTGCAGGAAAATAGGGGCAGCAGGACCAGGAAGGGCGCGCAGTAGTTTTGCTGTCTTGCAAGAAAATTGCCCACAACACTGAACCCCAGGAAAACCAAAGTTTGGAGAGATCTAATTCCAACCCTGGATATGGGGTGGGTGTTTCAGGACCCCTCATCACCCCTGACCACCCCCTAACCATCGCCCCAGCACCCTTCCCATCCCTCTTTGCACCCTTGAGCCCATACAGGTACCTTGACAGGAGCAAACTCCTGCTGGATCAGCTTCTTGAACTCACTTCTACTGAACGGCTCCGATTTCTTCCCCTTCTTGGCATTACCGTGGTAACTCTCCATCATGTCAGTGATGGCTTTAATGAGCTTAGACATGTCTCTGGTCCTGGAGAGGAGCAAACTTTGAGGACACAGCAAGCTGGCAGGGGCAGTTCTGCCTGCAGGAAAACCCCCGCGTTCCCCTCCCATGTTCAGTTCCCTTTCAGCCTTTCCAAATTTCTTTGCCAGAGGGAAAAGAAACCTCCCTTTGCTGGATGCTGAAAGCTGGGCTGCCCACCACCCCCGCTGCTCCCGGGACTTTCACCTGAGTTCGCTTCATTTCTCCACTTCTCCTCTCCAGGCTTTAATTAGAAGGATGAAGCTGCCTGTAGCCATCTGAGTGAATCAGCTCTTGCAGTTAAGGAAAGTGCCGTGTCTACGCACCTGCTGGGCAGAGGGTGCCCAGGCAGCTAACCCTGTGCTTGTGTCTTTAGTCCCTGCCGCCCCGAGCCCTGCTGGGAAGGACCAGTTGCAAAATGACCCCGAAAACATAAAAGCTCATTTCAAGCACAAAAAGAAACGGCGGAGACTCACCCTGCTCACCTGCATCAACCAGCCGACGGGCACAGATCGGACTGGTGGGAGCAGCTCTCTGCAACCTCCTCGCAGGCTGCCAGGGAGTGGGTGGAGGGTGAGGATTTCTTCCGGTCAGTCCTGTTCTCTGGCTGCCTCTCCACATTGCTGCACTTCCCAGGGAGACTCCCTCATTATCCCGTCCCCGGGAGGATGTTTACCAGCACGACTGGGAAAGGTGTATGTAGGTCAGCGCTCTGCTCTGCTCTCCGCCAGCGTTGCTTGGGGATCTGAACAAAAGGGGTTTTTTCCTTCACAGCCAAGTTGATTAGTGACTTCATGAGGCTTTGCAATGTTAAAAGTTAGAAAATGTCATAGACAAAAAAAACCTCACTGAAAAAGTGGTTTAAGTCTTATTTTCAAGGCTGTCCCATACGTCTCCTGTGAGCTGCAGCTGGGCCCGGTCTGCATTCATGTTTATCCAGCTTGCAGCAAGGCAGCAGAGCTGTGGTTTCATCTGTGAGAACAGAGAAAGGGCACTGAGCTGCTTCTCAAACAGGGCAGCCAGCTCCCAAGCATGATGCAAGTGTGGGGACGCCCAGGGATGCCAGCCCCGGGGTGGCCATGGCCATGAGCTCCCTCCCGTGGGAAAGGCACTTACTACACATCTGGATGGGCCAGGGACAGCCACCGCCCGTCCCAGCAACTGAGCCTGGGTGCCAGGCTGCCTCCCAGCCCGACGGAGCTCACCAAGCTGTGCATGGGGCCAGGCTGCCCCAGGGCTCCCGGGGCAAGAACAAGGCATGAGGTCTGCGGGGATGCTCAGTGAGGGAGGGCAGGACACTGGGCTCTCAGCCAGTTCTCTGTGTGGTCTCCAAGAAGTCAATGACCCCGGATTTGCTCACCTGGAAAGGGGGTGTAACAAGCCCTCCCCACTCTGAAGGGTGTGCGAGCTTTCATTAAGGGCTCAGGCACCGTCCCAAGATTGTCAGATAAAGAACGAAGCCAGATGAGATCACGCTCTGCATCAATCTTCCCAGGCGGCGTTTGCAGGGCCGGGTTCACAGCAGCGTGTTTGGGAGAGGAGGGGTTGCCGGAGCCAACCTGTGCCGCCCCCGTCCCGCTGCTGACACCGACAGCGCGGCACAAGACATCTCTGCAATTAAGTGGGTTGTAAATGAGATGCAAACCGTAGTCTAGAGCTAAATTTTACCTTGGCACGATGAGGCAGGAGGCAGCAAGTCGCTGCAGGCCCTTTGCACCAAGGGCTGCCTGGCACACGGATGCTTTCGGTGGAAGCCAGATCAGCCCAGGAGCTCTCACAGCTAATGGTCCCCTGGAGCTGGAGCTTCTGGGAGAGCCTCAGCCCTGGGGCACGCGCTTCAGGGGCAGATTTGGGATGACCAGAGAACTGGGCACAGGCAGCAGCACAATTTACCCCGCAAGCCTTTGAGATTCAACCTTGCCAGGTTCCTCAGACACCAACATCCCCCTGAGGTCTGTCCCATGAGCTGGAGCCCATCAGCAGATCCCGGCCAAGCCCTTGATGGAGACGCAGGCAAAGGAGGGTTTTCTTATGGGTTGGAATCACAGCCATGGCCAAGTGCACAGGGTTTAAGACTTTGTGTTGGTGGGCACCGATCTCTGTATAAACCATTTTGGAAGAACATCAAGCTGCCATGGGGATGGTTGAAGCCCAGAGATGGGAAGGACCCCCTGACTGGGAATGCTGGAGGGTGGCCAGTCATGGTGGTGCAGAAGCCACTGCACCAGGCAGGAAATGCTTGTGGAGGAGGGCGGGAGGGCAACACACGGCAATGGCACCTACAACCACCATCCTCCTCCCTCCACCTCTGCCACCCCAATTAGCACACATCCGCCCAGGGAATGAGGGGAATTAGGGGGAAAATTGCTCTGAATCACCCTGAGCCAGTTCCTTCCGCTGGCTACTCCCTCCGAGCCAGCTGCCACCATGGTGCCATCCCGCGGCAGCACGTCCCCATGCACAGCAGCGTCAGGCTGGCTCTGCTCGGCTCTGGGTGTGGGTTTGCCTGTGACGGTGGGTTGGCCATGGGCCTCCCTGACACCCCAGGACCAACCAGTTTCACCCCACTGTGGCTCATCCCTACCAGCATGTCTAGGCTGATAACGAATGCGACGCGCACAGTGCATCAGAGTCCCCGATTGCCACAGAGCTGGATGTCGCACAACCCTTCCTGTGACAGCCACAGGGCTGCTGACCCCAGCTGGAGGAGGCTGGTGGGGTGCAGAGGGTCTGCAGGGAGTGGAGGGGACCGTGCTGGGCAGGATGGGAAAGCTGGGGCTAAGCTGGGTCCCAGCTGGGAGGCAGAGCTCAGCCCCAGCTGGATCACATCCCCTCATTGGTGATTCCTTTGTAAAGCTCAGTCCTGGAGAGTCTGACCTCTTTTCTCCAGCCTGGGGGCTTTGGGAGGGGGTCGGCAGTGTCAGGAGCTGCCAAGGCCACCCCTATTTTGATGGGTTAGCAGTTAGGGGAGCCGTGGTCCTTAGGCAGGCTGGGAGCCTTGGCAGGGTGCAAACACAAGCTGATGGAATTGCACCTCACTGGGGCAAAGCTCAGGGTGAGGGATGTGTGGTACAACCCCCAAAACACGGTAAGAAGGAGCATTTAGCATTTATCTGCATCCTCCATTTTCCCGCT
>NW_010392794.1:6021-6598 GCF_000710305.1 Buceros rhinoceros silvestris
GCCCTGCCGCTGCTCCCCAGAGGCACCGGGTAAGAAGAGCTGACGCGGTGGAGAAAGAGAGCAAAACCCCCGGTGGCTTGAGCAGGGAGGTGTGGAGGAGGATTTGGAGGTGTTTGCAGATTGGTGCCTGTCCTCGTGACGTCAGCCTAGCCCAAAAACTCAAGGTTTTGTTTCTGATCCATAAATCAGAATAATCCAGTTTATCGCGAACGGCACCGGTGGTGTACGGGGAAGAAGAGCTGACGCGGTGGAGAAAGAGAGCAAAACCCCCGGTGGCTTGAGCAGGGAGGTGTGGAGGAGGATTTGGAGGTGTTTGCAGATTGGTGCCTGTCCTCGTGACGTCAGCCTAGCCCAAAAACTCAAGGTTTTGTTTCTGATCCATAAATCAGAATAATCCAGTTTATCGCGAACGGCACCGGTGGTGTACGGGGGGGGCCCCAGGACGGGGCTCTGCTGCCATCGCTGGGCTCGGCCGCTGTGTCCCCGGGCAGCCAGGCAGGACCACGGGCTCCCGGGCGGCTCTGGAGCCCCGGAGGCACCAGCCCCGGCGGCGCGTGCCAGCAGGTGGCAGCAGCAG
>NW_010392794.1:6867-11543 GCF_000710305.1 Buceros rhinoceros silvestris
TGGCTGCGGGCAGCAGAGGACCTTGCCCACCCTCTGCAGCGTAGTTGGGGTGTACCCAACACCTTCTTGCGATGTTTCGGTGTCTGCTCCGTTCAGGACCTGTGAGCTCTGTCGGGGCAAAAGGATGGGTATGGATTTGGGGACCGCTCTGCTGTGACAGGAGGACCCGGCGACCACCTCTGCGGCCCTGTGTTGGTGTCTTTGTCCTGCTGCACTCGGGGCGTGTGGTGGCTTGACCTTTGCCACCTTCAGGTCCAACAGCCCCGAAGTGTGACACAACAGGAGTCCCGCACCTTGGGTTTCAGGGGGATGTGAAGTTCTGCTCTGTTGGCAAATATCCTGTTGCATCAGCTTTGAGGCTGGGTCTGCCTGGATCCTGGGGAAGGTCCCTGGGTGGCTTGTGGGTGCTGGGGTAGAGAGACCCCTCTTCTGCAGTGAACAGAAGGGCTGATCATCCCCCCAGCAGGGCGCTGAGCTCCTCCAAAGCTGCTCTGCGCTTAGTAGGACCTGAACCACCCTTGTCCTGAAAGCTGGACGTGTCCTTCTGGACCAGCTCTGGGGACAGCTGGTTTCTTGGAGGTGATGTGCTTCTGCCCTGGCAGGGTGGTGGCTCCACTCTCTCCCCTGGGTGTGGTGCTCTCACCTGCTCCAGACACCCTAAAGTGTTGTAGGATGGGGTGCATGACCCGCTTTGGGGTGCAGAATCTGACTCCAGTGCAGTCCCACGCAGAGCTGAGCAGACTCTGGTCCCTGCAGCAGATTTTTTCCCTTGTAAGAAGGTGTTTGACCCTTGAGATGTCAAAACTGACCCCGAAGGAAGCTGAGGTAACGTGGCCAGCGGTGGTGAAGCAAACTTGTGGCAGTCTTGTGTTAACCCGGGGACTTGCTTCAGCGCTGCTGGTTTGGGGAAGCTTGCGGCAGGTTCCTTTGCGGAGTGGGGTGATTTCAGAGCTTTGAATCACCCTTAGGAAATCCTTCCCCCCTCCTCAAAGACTTTTGCGAATCAGTTGCTGGGCTCTGCGCATGCACAGCGGAAGGATGCTCAGCAGCATCGTGGGTCACCCGCTCTGGAGAGCAGCTATTCACAACCAGCACCTCCTCTGTGTGAGCTCAGGATGCTCTGAGTGAGGAGTTGGGCTTGTTCTCAGTCCTTGTCCACACGAGATCCAGCGACTGGACCTCACTGCTGGTTATAGCACTAAAATTAAACACACTCACTCGCCAGCTCCCTCCCAGCCCCATGCCAAGGCCCTGCAAGAGCAAAAGTGCCCTCAAAAAGGGTGTTCCTCCAGTGCTCATCAATCCCCATCCTTCCTTCCAGCTCCTGCCCACAGCTCCATCCTGGGAGACCTGCAGAGTGTTTTCAGGCCAAAATAGGCTCTTTTTTCTAGCTGGAAATGCAAATTATGTTGCTTTCCCCAACCTATGAGATGCCCCAGGCAACCACCTCACCCCCAGAACCTGCAGCCTGTCTCCAAGGAGGATTTGCCCAGTTTAAACCACGCTGGGTGTCAGTGCAAGGTGCAGGGTTGGCCTCGAGGAAAAGCCACGCAGACACAGAAGAGATTTGACAGCCTCAGGGCAAATCTTTATTCAGCAGCAAAACCATCAGGCTTGAAGGGAGGGAAGGAGGGAGTTAGGCAAAGAGGGACGGAGGGGAGAAGACCAGGTGCTGCGTGGGTGCCTTTGGCTGGGGACCATGGCCCACCTCAGTGGTGGTGCTGGTGTTGGTGCTGCTGATGTTGGTGCTGGTGTGGATGCTGGTGTTGATGCTGGTGGTCCTCAACTTCATGGAGGTGGTCGTGAGTGGCAACGGTCACACGGATGATCAACAGCATGGTCTCGTTGAAGCTGAGCTGCTGGTCCTTGTTCAAATCAAGGTCCTTCATGATTTCATCAATGGTGGCCTGGTTTTTCACATGCTGCAAAGGAAGGGATGTGGTGAGGGCAAAGTCCCGTCATCCAGAGCTCAGGCCTCTTCCAGGGACCCTCAGACATGACAGTTCCTTAACAGCCCAGTGCTGTGAGTGGTTCCATCATCCCCCACTGCTTTGGGTACAGCAACGTGGTGATAAAGCAATTGGAGAGCCACAGGACACGGCGCAATGTGGAGCCCGAGGGAGGCAGCAGGGTTGTGTCACCACAAACCCCTCGTTGTTGGGTTAAAACAGCTTTTCCTTCTGCTTTAGCCAAGTGAGTTACAAAAAATGTTTCCTAGGTTGGTCTTTACAGAGCTCGTTCAGGGAGGGTCCAGGCAGAAGGTGTTGGTGCAGCAGAGCAGGGTGGGAAGGGGGTGAGTCCAGACCCTGGAGATACTCAGGCCATGGGGACCAGCTCAGCTCCCTCTCCACAAAAGCCCCGAGAAACCCTGCTCTGCACTCACTCACCTTCAGGTAGTTCGCAAGCTGCTTCTCAATCAGGAGCTTCAGCTCGCTCTTGGTCAGGGTGTCTCTGTCCCCCTCCCGCCTCGAGTACTGGTGGAAGACGTCAATGATGACATCTATGGCTTTCTCCAGCTCTGAGAGATGTTCCTGGGTCTGAGGGGTCTGGAAGAGAAACGATGACACCGAATGATGACAGGAGCCACAACAGATGGGGATGTAAACCAGCAGGCTCCAGTACAGCCACCTGCCTCACACCAGGTGAGGACGCAGCCTGGGTTTGTCCACTCATTCTTTGTGAGGGGATAAATTTGAGCTGTTTGGTCTATCTACAAGCCAAAGGAGACTGAAGGGGGTCACAGCCTTTGCCAGCTTCTACGCTGGGATGTGCAACCACAGATAATGGCCGAGAGCTGATTTTCAACCCCCTAAATGTGCCTTCTGGAAACCAGGCGCTGGTGGAGCAAAGCTCCCAGAAAGGCTGGTGGAAAAGCCTGGAAAAACCTCGATAGAGATACAGAGGATGAGATCTGAAGTCCAGGAGCCTCTTCAGAGGTCAGACTGTCCCATGGGGGACCTCTTCCAGGAGGAGACATGTGTTCCTTGTGCTTGCACCAGCTGGTTGTTCTCTGCCAGCAACCGCTGTCAGCTCACATGGCAAGAAGAGGCTCCCCGAGGGTCCTCGCGCCTCTGATGGCCCAGCCGGCACCTGGAAAAGAGCGTGGAGACCTTAAATGCCCATTGGACTTGCCTTGCTCATCTTGACGACGCAGCGAGATCCGCTCAGGCTGGAGTGGGGCTGGTCCCAAACGCGGTGTCTCTTATAGCCTGGCCACCCGCCTGCACCTCTCCACCAGTTGTGAAATGTCTCCGTTTCACCCAGTTCCAGTCCATCCTCACGACACACTCGTGCATTGCTTAAGGCTCTGAGGCAGTTCCTTAAAAGGGGTCTCTGTGGCTTTTCCCGCACAGTCGGTGTGTCACGTACTCTGGCTGGGTGGCAGGGAGGTGGCCAGGCCATGGGTCCCCTCCACCTCCTCCATCTGGCTTTGGGGCTGCAGTTCTCCATCAGCTCTCAGCAGCAGCCCGTTCCTCTTGGCTTCTTCCATCTCACCTCGTTTACTCTCCTCTGTTGGGGTATCTCCTCATGCCACGAGGCAAAGGCGACCCACAGCATCATGATGGCACCTCGTGGCCCCATAACACCCCCATCCTTGCAGACCTGGTACGCACAAGAACCTTATGGTCCCGTGCACCCAAAAGCATCTCGCTGTCCCACCGACAGCACGGCCGGGGTTGCCTGTGTGACCCAGGGACAGATCTGGTGGTGAGGGCAGGGCCCCAGTGCTGGGGGACCGTCAAGCTGCATCAAGCAGCTCTTCATGGCAGACAAATAACGCAGGGCAGTGCTCCAGGAACTTCATGTCATCTCCTCAGGTTACCGACAGCCTGTGCCAGGGGTGGTTTCTCCCCACCCAAGGTATGCTCTGAGCTGTGGAGATGAGGTGTGGCTGAAAGGTGCATTTCTTCTTTTTAGGACTGTGTCCTCACTTTGTGGCTTTGTTTTTGCTGTTGTTTCTCGGCGCTGGAGAGTCCCAGCGCCGGCGCTTTGCCTCAGAACCGCTAAGATCAGGAGCAAAATGAGATTTTCCAGTGCTGCTTCATTCAAATGCTCTGCCTGCTGCTCCAGCTGACTCGTTCCAGGGTTGGTTTGACCTGCCAGATGATGCTCATCTCACACACCAAGGGGAGGCCAAAACAGGGCTATGAGCAGGCCTGGGGCAAGCTCCGGGAGCTCCAGATGAGCTGAAGTGGGGCAGCACCTCCTCGGGGCTGCAGTCCCAATCCCCACACAGCAGCTACCTGGGCTCCAGCCCTCGCTCTGTTTCACAACAGGAGTCTTTGATGCACTAAACATCTGGAGAAGGGCCAGGGCGTTTCACAACAGGGTGTCGGGGACCATCCGCTAAGTTGCAGAATTCTGCAGCAATTTCAGGAAACTCGACTTCTGGTCGTTTTATTATGCTGGAGTTGGGGGGAGAGCAAGGATGGGTTACAGGGTGTGGGACTGGCCGGGGATTTCCGATGAAGAAGGGCAGCTGGACCCTCAGATGTGCCCACCAGGCAGCAGGGAGGAGACCGCAGGTATTTGGTTTATAAGTCCCAGTGCAGTGATCAGGGAGCCTGGGTATTGTTCTGGGTCCCAGGAACACCAGTTTGGTTGGAAAAGATCTTTCAGTCCATCGAGTCCCAGCACAGCCAGGTCCCCACTGACCCCTGTCCCTCAGCAGCACC
>NW_010392794.1:12122-19812 GCF_000710305.1 Buceros rhinoceros silvestris
ATGGCTCCTCAGGGACAACCTCAACCTCCCCTGGGACAACTGGAGGCCGATTTCTCTTGTCCTGGTGCTTGTTCCTGGGGAGAAGAGACCGACCAGCCCTCACTTGCTCCAACCTCCTGTCAGGGAGTTGTCAAGAGCCAGAAGGTCTCAACTCAGCCTCCTCTTCTCCAGGCTCAACCCCTCCAGGTCCCTCAGCCACTCCTCATAAGACTTGTTCTCTAAACCCTTCACCAGCTCCGTTGCCCTTCTCTGGACATGCTCCAGGCCCTCAATGTCCTTCTGGGAGCGAGGGGCCCAAAACTGGACACAGTATTCAAGGTGTGGCCAGTGCACCACTTTTAGCACAACTTTTTGCCTTGCTCCACAAGTCTCCTTGCAGGGGAACCTCCCTGTCCAACCATACCCCAAAGCCACACCAAAGTGGCAGCAGCAAGCTGCAATCCCAGCCCTGAGGCCACCGGGGTTGAGCAAGCATCGCTCTGCTGGAGCTGCAGAGGGGAAGGAGTGGGAAGCAGGCGGCACGCAAGCAGCCCGATAGCCACTGCAAGCGAAAGAGGTGACTGTGGGAGGTGACTGGGGTTGGTTGTGCCCAGAGGACCAGAGCCCTGGCAGGGCACCCCGTGCTTGACAATGGTTGCAAAACTCTTTCAAAAGACACATTTACAGGCAAGTGGCTGGGCTGATGCAGGAACAGGGCATGGCAGCGTTTGTCACTCTGCGGTTTTCCGTGTTTCACAGTAGGGTTTAGCACAGGATTAGGAAAAGACACATGTTCTGGGTGCTAGGCGTTGTTTTAGCTTGGGAAGCCACACATGCACCCTGAACTCTGGCTGCTGGGCACCTTTGAGCCCAGACCAGCGATGCTCCAGCTGCAACCTGGCAGGAGCTGGGGATAGAGATTCTCTCATCCTGGAGCCGCAGGGCAAAGGATTTCCCAGTCCTTCAGGTCGAGCCAAAAAGCATTTACATACGTCTCAGCTGTATCGAACAGCTATAAACTCAGCTGCTTGGCAAGCACTGCCTTGGTCCAGCCCAAAAGGAGCTGAGAGCCAGCTCTGCCGCCCGCCCAGGCACGGCACTACTGCTGCAGGGTTCTGGACCCTTTCCACACCCTCCTGGAGCTCTGGCAGGTTGCAGGGCTGGGTCTGGCCATCCTGCCCCTGCTGCAAAGTGTTGCTCTCACTTGTGCTGTGGCCGCTGCCTGCTCAGCCCCGTGGGGAGGCAGCACCCGAGCATCGGGCAAGGCGAAGAGCTGCATTACAGTGTACTTAATACTCAGAAATGGTTTGTTGGTGCTACAAAGCACCTCCCAGGTGGCTCAGCCGGGACAAGGTCTTTGTGCCCTGCTGGAGCCTGTCAGGATTATGGTGAGAGTATTTTCCTGGTGGAAAACTCCAAGATGGAAACTCCCCACACATTGCATCCTGGCTGGCTAGCAAGTGATTCAGCAGGGCTGGAAGGGAGCACTCCAGATGGCTTGTGTGGGTGGGAAAACTCTGAAATCTGAGTTTTTCTGTGGGATTTAGGGAGAAAAATGTGAATCTCAGCATTTCCTAGAAGCTATACACACGGATAGGAACTCGCGAGGCTGGGGTTTTTTTTCCTTTTGTTCTTGTGGTAGAGACTGTGTTCTGTCAGGACTCCTGTTGTCATGGGTATTAATGCATTGTTCCTGCTCACCGGTGACCCTGAATGCGGAGAACGCACTTGGCACAGCCAAGGGGAAAAGCTGCATGAGGACGGGCAGACCAGGAGCTTCCCCAAACTAGGCTGGTTCTACTCAGGGGTGGAATCTCTAACACAAGTACTAGCTGTTGTAGCTGATGATGAAAAGCCCTTGCAGAGCTCAGGCTGTGTCTTGGTCTTCCGGCCATTCACACCCTCCTAACCCAGCAGTCCAGCCCTCTCGACTTAGACCAACCACTGAGCAGCATGGCTCTCACCTACTCAATCATAAGCCTCTCTCTCCCTTTAAGGGGTTTTGGGGTGCCCCACTGAGGCAAACCTTCACCCACAGCTCCAGCAGGACCGTGCATTCACTGCCCATCCTCTGAGATGCAAAAGGAAGTGCTGAGACAGGAAGGACTCGGTGAGCTTTGGGTGATGCTTTATTGTTTCACAAGCATGAGCGATCCAAGCAGACAGAAAGCAGCCAGAGCCCGACTTCTATAAGCAGCGTGATCCACATTTCACACGGCTTGTGCACAGAGACTCACTCATTGTCTGGTTGACAGCGATCTTCTTCGTGTAAGATGTAATACGTATCACTGGTCAGCTTGGCCAAGACAATGGTGAACTCCTCGAAAGACACCTCCCTGTCATTATCCAGGTCTGTCTCCTTGAAGAGTTCCTCCAGGTACTCGGGTCTTCCCCTGCCCTGAAATCAGGGGACAGGACCCGTGTTAGCGAGCCCCACTCCTGGGCTGCACCCACTGATGGAAATGAGCCAGCTCAATTCTTCCATGCCCTGGGAAGGGTTTGGAAGCTGCAGGATCCTGGTGACCCTCTCCAAACTTGCAGTTAGCCCCCAGTTAAAACCCCAGCTGGGCAGGCTCTTGTCCCAGGCCCCACTGGCTGCTCCATACCCCTACGGGAAGGATGAGCATGAGTGGCCTCACAGCACATGGACAAGCTGGGTCAGAGCACAGAAACCCACCCTGTGGACCACAGCCATGGTGAGGACTGCACCCCATGACCCCAGGAGCATCCCCGGAGGAAACCTCAGCCTCATCCCTCCCACAGCCCCACCAAGAGAAGCATCCCTCCAGGGATGTTCCTGTGGCACTCACGCAATCTTCCAGGAAGGTTGGTGCCTGCTCAGTCATCAGCTTCCGAAAGTTCTTTGAGTCAAGAAGGTCAATACTGCTTTTTCGGGAGCTGTAACGGTGGAAGACATCCACAACGGTTTTCAGGGCCATCTCCAGCGTGCAATTTCCAGGGAACTGCCGCGGTTTGTGAACGGTGGTTGTGGTCCGGGTGCTTGCAGACATGGCTGAGTTCTTGAGGCACCAGCAGAGACTGTGTGGAGAAACCTCACAGCCATGAGATGCATCAAAAATCAGCCACCTGCTGCCACGCTCTTGGCCCGCACCCCAAGGCGGGATGTGCTGCACCTCCCCGGCCCAGCAGCAGATCTGCACCAGGAGCTTCATCTGGCTGGGGCCAAGCAAACCAGCAATTCCCAGCATGCCCAGGGGCAGCTGGCAGCTCTGTGGCACCGAGCAGCTAATAAGCGGGTTTCAGAATCTCGCTGTCCTACAAGCTCGAGAAGCAGCTTGTTCTTACCGACCTGGAGGCGTTTGCCAGGCAGGTTGGACCAACCCATCTGGCTGCAGCCACATGTCTGCACCGTCCCGCTGCCAGCAAGGATGACTTTACGGCAGAGAGTACAGTTCAGTACGGGCTCCATGGCAGCCTCTGCCTGACCTCCTCCTCCTCCTCTCTCTGTGAGTCTCTCTCCACTTTGGGCTGCAAACCCTGCTGGGTGCCACTGTGCAGGACTTTCTCCTTGCCAGTGGTAGCAATTACACCTCTGCTCAAGAGGGCACAGAGATGCCATTGATTTATTCTTCTGGTAGCCAAAACCAGCCTCCTATTCTGCCCCAGCAGAAAGCATCACCCTGGAACAAATGCAGCATGAAGCGCCAGACTCAAAATCGTTTCTCCCTCATCTTCTTTCCTGCAAGACCCGTTGCAGTGTTACCTACCTCGTCTCCAAGGGAGGGTTTGCAGAGGATGAGCCTCTTGCCGTGCTCCAGGAGCCCTGGCAGCGCTTTTATAGATGTCTGAGGTTGTCTTTCATCAGAGGTGGTGACACACCTGCTGCAAGCAACAGCTTGAGTTGACACTTCCCGGACCTGAAAATTGCAAGGTGGGAACTTCTGGAACTCTCCCCATCTCATACCTCTGCACATAGTTCCTGGTTGCACCCACTGGGCTTTGGAAATGCCGTCCTTCCACCCCACCATCATCTCCGACGGGGCTGAGCCACCCGTGCACTGGGAGAAGAATGGGAAAAACACGGGATGTACCGTGGCACCTCGGCGTGAGCATAAAGGATGGGTCTGTCTTGGCAGAACTTGCCAAAAGCTCTGCAGTGTGCTGGAAATTCTGCCCGCTCTCAGGTGGTGCAGGAGGAAGATGGGCTGTTCCTGTGATATGTGGGTAACTTTGTCCCTTGGTTGTTTCAGCGTGATCTCTCTGTTTTCTACAATACAACGGGTTGAACACGAGCAGAGATAAAGACAGCATCCACCTTTCAATAAATAATTTTCCAGAGTATTTTCCATCACGCTCTATTTTCACATAGCTTCTACAAACTCTTTCTCTTGCTCCAGAAACTTTGTGGAGGAAACTGGGCATAAAAAACTAGGAGACAATCTGAGGTCAGGGTCTTTGCTGCCTGCAGCCAGTGTTTTGCAACCATCACCTCCGTGCCACCCATTTGTGTTAGCAGAGGAGGTATTAGAAGAATGAAGCCACTGTAAGAAGATGTAGAGATAAGGAAATACCTTCCAAGAAGAGGGTAGGGACAGAAAAACAGAGTGTAACCACTCCTCTCTGAGGATGCTCCTCGCGTGTCCCGCGGGCAGTATCAAGGGCTGTTACGTGAGTATTATTCCAGTATCCCTGACTCATGATGTTGCTTTTTTGGGGTTCTGGCTCTACTCATTGTCAACAACCCAAATTTGCATCCTCAGTCCCCCGCTGGCCTTGCAAACAATTGGCTGAGGCTGGGTTTTGCCTGTGCATTTGCATAGTCCCCGCGCAGACGGACCCATGGGCTCTGAATTTCCATCTTTCCCAACTGCCTTCCCTAAAACCTGCAGGGGAGGAAGTTTGTGATGCCCAGGTGACACCTGGGTGCCCTGGTGGGACACTGGATAACATCTGCCTCTACCAATGGCAGAATTGTGGAGCCACAGAGTGATCACCTGCGTCATTGAGTGCAAACAACTACGCTATGGCCCCGCACTTCCTTTCGGGGCTCGGTTTCACATGAAACAGGCTGCTGGTTTCAGCTGGTGTTGGAAATGTTGGAGCCTCCTGGGCCTGAAGGTTTCCCCCTTGGTGCAGTCAGACACAGGAGCTCTTTTCCACTCACGTATGCACTCCCCAGGAGCCAACAGTGGCTCATAAATCTGTCATGACCTGGGAGGCTGTTGCCCCACGCTAACCCCTGGAGCTGGTGCAAAGAGGGGCAGGGAGAACCAGGGCTGAGGATACTCTTGCGCAGCCACCAGCTGCCCCTCCCCAGCGCGATGGGGCGCGACGTGCCCTGCCGTCTGCTGAGGCAAAGGGTACCAGGGCCGACCATCCTGTGTAGGAAACTTGCTGAGGTGCAGGAAGGCAGTGGGAGCATGTCAGGGACTTGCTTCAGGGTGAGGAGCCCACTCAGCCCAGCACTGGGACCATCAGCACTGTTGTCCTGGCTTCCCGCTCTGTTTCAGGAAAACATCTCCCTCCTCTTCGCGAGGCTCTCCTCCACCCCATGCCACCTTTCCTTTCCCATTGCTTCTCCGTTCTATCTGCATTTAACCCCTCCACAGTCAAGGGCTGGGTGCGTACTGCATCCTCCCCAGCACAACAGGACACGTAACACAGATGCATTTGGTGCTTAAAGAGATTTTATTTCAATGCTACAGGCAGAAGCAGGTGGCAAATCTTTGGTTACACATTTTCTGAAAGGGGCAGACGGGATGATGCTGCTGGAGGAGCACAACCCTATGGGCACAGTCACCCTGGGAACCACTTCAATGGCAGGGACCATGACCATGGTCATCGTCATGGCTGTGACTATCATCTGGATGCTTGTGGAACCTCTCGTGGGCCTCGTTGAATATGCAACACAGAATAGTCAGGAACTCGGTGAACTTCAGGCGACCATCGTGGTTTTTGTCTGCTTTGGCAAAGAGCTCAGCTATGTACTCGTCCACGGGCGTGTTGGGCTGCAGGAGGATAAACATGAGAAAGAGTCAGCCTGAAGCACAGTGGGGTTAAGGATCACCCGGCCAGCCTGCAGCTACGGCACGAGGCTCGCCCAGCAAGGATTGCACCATTTCAGAAAAGCATCTCCCTCCTCTTTGCGAGGCTCTCCACCACACCCATGCCCCAAAGAGGCCACCACTCCTGCAAGCTCTTGCCAGCATTAGGAAAGCTGGGCGACGCTTGGCTCTTACCGGCGTGGTGTGGTGGAGGAAGGGCTTAGCTTCTTTCTTCAGCAGATCCGAGAACTCCGACTTGTTCAGGTAGTTGTCTATGGGGTTTTTTATGGCGTGCTGGTGGTAGACGTTGACAAAGCACTCCAAGGCGAGCTCCAGGTCGGTTTTCATCTTGCTAAGAAGAGACAGGCAACAAAACATTAAACCCCATTGGAGGAGAAGGACTGTCCTCTCCTCCGGGAGCCGCAGGCAGGCTCTGGCTGCCTGGTGGGGCCGGGCTTATACCCCGCGGCGGAGGAGAATGACTGTCCTCTCCTCCGGGAGCCGCAGGCAGGCTCTGGCTGCCTGGTGGGGTCGGGCTTATCCCCAGTGGCACTTCCAGAAGTACAAAGCCTGAAGCCACCATTTGACAATGACCTACTTACCTATGAGCAGTGTTGAGGTTGACTCCTGCAAGCGGTGGTGCGCGGGAGGAGCGAACAGGAGCAGTGATGGTGTGGTGGAGGCGAGGTCTCTTTTATATTCTCCCTGAACTACAATTGGCGACACCCTCAAATTTCCTTGGGGGCAATGACCTTGGGAATTGTGCAAGGCTGTGCAGCACACCCAGGTGGTGATGTCTTGCCTGGCTCCAGGAACTGGCTGCTCTCGCTGTTGACGAGGGAGGGGATACACCAAACTCGTTAGGACAAAACAAGGAAATGTCAAAAGAGACGTTTGCAGGCAGCCAGCGCTGCAGGTCGGTGACGGCGCAGGGGCTTTACCGGGAGCCAGGATGTTCCTGAGGAATCTGAGGGTCTTTATGGATGTGATGGAAGGGGAATTCTTCTGGATCACACGAAAGGTGCTGGGTGAGGGTCTCCAGTAGAATAATGTTGGGTGTTCCTGATGTGGGGATGTGGTCAATCATTGTGGTTGAGTTTGGTGGAAGGTGCGGGGTCTGCCCACACCACGGTGCTGGGGGATGGTCAATGCATCCCACCCCCAGTCACCTTTCCAAAATCATGAGCAGCATGATTGAGGGAAAGACACTCTGGGGTGGGGCTGGTGAGGAGCCTGTGCCCAAGGATGCCCAAGCCCTTCACCCCAAAGTCATGCTTGGTGGAACCAGCACAACAAAAAGCCCAGGTGAGCTGATGTGGCTTTGAGGAGACGTGAAGGACAGAGATGGTGAAACATCTTCCCTTCGGGTAAGATCTTCCTAATCCAGGAATGAGAGGAACTGATCCCGGAAAAGGCCGGAATTGCAAAAGAATGGAACAAAGGGACGGGTTGTGTGATGAAGGGAGATGGGTGAGCCTTCTCCGGGAAGGGGAGCGGGTCATGGGTGCACCATCGGTGAGACATGATGGGACACGCATCAGGACGTGCAAAGGGATGTGCCTGTGCCATGTGAGGAGGTGGGAGGAGTCACGTATGCGCCAGGACACCTCTGATGCTATTTGCTGCCCAACCTGGCATGGAAGCCACGTGCCACAGCGGGAGCATCCAGTCCATGCACTGCCTTAGGCGCCGGTCGGCGAGTCATG
>NW_010392794.1:19957-20919 GCF_000710305.1 Buceros rhinoceros silvestris
GGTTGGTAACTGGTCCATAGCCCCGGGCACCCGCTGGGCTGGGAGTGCCGGTGCCACAGGATTGGAGTCAGCAGAGCCCCAAGGGCAGGGCAGTGACAGGGGTGGGGATGGATGCAGACAGGCTGAGGAGCATCACCTCAGCTTCAAATATTGACTAAAAGGGGGAAGGGCTAGTTGGAGGGTCTTTCATCTGCTGCTGGGGTGCGGCCACCTTCTCAGGGGTGTTACTGAGCCTGCAGGGATGTTGTTTTTTTTTCTTTAATATTGGTGCTTGGGCGAGCTCTGGATCGCAGAAGCTGCGGTTGATGGAACAGCCTCTGCGCCCTCCATCTGGGGGAGCAGAGGGAGGAGCTGCAGCCCCACTGCCCTGGCAACCAGCCCTGGCAGAGCTGAGGGTGCAGAGCCAGGGTGGGAGGGATTCCCGGGCAGCAGGATCAGTGCATCGCCAGCACCCAACGGGGTCCACCTGTGGGTCAGGAGCTGTGGGTCAGGACCTGTGGGGTCCCCTCGCTGAGTCCCTTCTACCCTCCCCCAGCAAGAGAGAAGACTGCCATCCGTGAGGTTTGTATTTATTTGAGGTTCAAAAATGACCAGAAACACAAAACTTCGGGAAAATACAACAAAAAAACTTTATAAAAGGCCCTCACAAAAGGACCCCGAAAGATCCTCAGGGCCCCTCGCCCCACCGGCTGGCCCAGCTGTATATCTTGTGTTCCTTCCGTGCTGTACATCATGGGCAGGACCCCCAGGAGGCTGAAATAATCCTAGAAAATCACTTCCTCATCTTTGTCCTGGCCCATCTCCAGTCCCCACCGTGGCTGTGGGCAGCACCGGGGTAGAGAGGAGCTCAGCGAGCGGCCGGGAGCAGAGCAGGGCAGGAGGAAGGACCTGGTCCCCCCACCCAGAGTCTGGTCCCTAGTGGGCAGCAGCGGCCTCAGCTCCCCGTGGGTGACTCACAGGGT
>NW_010392794.1:21090-21430 GCF_000710305.1 Buceros rhinoceros silvestris
AGCAGCCACTGCACGCAGCCGTGGAGTGGTGGAGGGGTTATCCCGGGGGAGCAAAGCGAAGCCCTCCCAACATCTCCACTTACACAATAGGGAGGAAGGTCCAGCTCCCAACAGGGTGGAGGCGGGGGAGGTCCACATCTGGAAGGGGCATGCTGCACATCTGGAGGCTGGCACACAAGCCCAGGCTGAGGCCCCAGCTGTTCGGAGTGGGGGGAAAGGGGAATCAGGAGGAGGAAATGGAGACGGAGACGCGAGCAGGACGGGCTGCGGTGCGGGGAAGGGAGGGCTGGGGCCTTGCGGCTGCTTGTATTTATAGCCGTGGGCTGAGTCTCCCCACACC
>NW_010392794.1:21622-24090 GCF_000710305.1 Buceros rhinoceros silvestris
TGGCTGCTCCGCACGCCATAACCCCACCCCGAGCAGGAACGCAACAGAAACCGCACTCCCTGGGGACTCGCTTGGGATGGGGAAGGGTCTTGGGTGACTTCCCCAGGGGGCAGCAGGTGGGGGGGCAGATGCTGACGCCTTGTGAGCTTAATAATTACGGTTAAAAAAGTTATTCACCCATCGCTGTTGTCACGGAGGCTTTAACCCCCGTGAAAGCTCCTGCCTCGCCTGGCACAGCCTCAGGGCAGTTATGGGGCTGCAGGGCAGGGCCCGTTGCTGACTCCCGCTAACTGCTAACGTGGGGTGTAGGGATCAGCCCCACGGCAGTTTACAAGGGCTTGGGGAACACGGTGCCTGTGCCACAGCAGAGCAAATTCCTGCTCGGATGAGCAGCCTTGTGCTCACTCATCATCCGGTACCTGCAGCTCTATGCGGAAGGGAAACGGGGTCTTCCCTGTTGACCCTGAGGCAAGAAACCCCCTACGGCAAAAAGCACACAGAGGACTTTGTTTAAAGCAACCTTTATTGAAAGGGCATCAGGAAGACAGCAGGAGGGTCGTGGGGGCAGTGATGCAGCCCAGGGCCCGTGCCCCGTGCTCACTTCTTGTGCGGCATTTTGTTGGGGTAGTCCTGGAAGAAGTCGTTGCACATCATGGCCATGCAGGCCAGGAAGGTCACGTACTCTTGAAAATCCACCTCGTTGTCACTGTTGTAGTCCAGGTTGCTCATGAGCTTCTGCAAGCTGGCCTCGCTGGTTTGTCTCTGCTCAGGGGCAAGAGAGGGGTTAAAACGGGGCTTTGCATCAAGGGTCACATCCGTGAGGCCCAGCATCACCCACAGGATGTGGCAGCCCCTGCCCCACACTTACGCTGAAGCTGGGCAGCTCCTTCAAGAGCATGTCCTTGAGCTCCTGCTTGTTGAGCTTGTACTTGTCCCCCTCCTTCCCTGAGTATTTGTGGAAGGTGGAGACCATCACGGCCAGCGCCTGCTCCAGGGGAGATGCCATGGGGGATGCCAGCAAGCCTGGAGGCACCAACAGCACAAGCAGGTGAGAGCAGACTTCCATGTCCCCAGACACCCCCATGCCGGGAGGCCCAGGGTCTCCTCCAGCCCCCCAGCCCAGGCAGGTTGCTCCAGTGCCCCAGTCCTGGGCGTGCCCCGGGGCGCATCACGATTTCCTCCCTCATTTCACCCTCCCGCTAGCAGCCAGGCTGGGCAACCACCAGAAAAGCCACGACAGAGGGGAGAACATGGAGGGAGGCTACAGCCCCCTCCTGCCGCGCCAGGAGGAAAACAACTCCACAACAGCTCAAACGAAACAGCGGAGGATGGGCAGGGCAGGGCGGGAGGCGAGCCGGAGCCAGGCCACGGCATTTATAGCGCTGCCTGGGACACCTCCCTCGCTAGTGGGATGGGAAGGGACCAATGCTGATCCAGCGCCTGTCCGGACATTGGCTGGCAAAGGAGGAGAGGATATCCTGGGAGCAGCCCTGGCCCTCCCCAAACCATCCTCCTGCGCTGCCAGAGGCGCTGGTTTGGGTTAGAAAGAGCAAAGCATGCCCCCAGGGCTGGACCGGACCCGCCTGGTGGTGGAAAATCCATAGGGATGAGGGATGAAGTAGGGGGTGAGGGCAGCAGTGCTGGCACGGGTCGAGATTCCACACACAATGGTTTTGGCAGCGTTCCCGGAGACGGCTGGAGCCGCTCAAGCCCGAGCAGGGTTTAACCACAGTTTTATTGTTGTGCTGGGGTTTGGGTGAGGGGTTTTTTTCTCTCTGTTTTTAACTCAACTGCAAGTGTTTTCTGTTTCCGAGCTGCGAGGGCAGGGCGTCACAACGGCCCGTTGTGTAACGGAGCTCTATTTTGGTGTCTGCATGTCCCTGGCACGTGTCAGGGAGCTGCAGGGGACAGCTAGAAGCCGGTAGTTTGCAACCCCCGGCCATGGGGTGAGCCAGCTGTTTGTCAGCCCCTGCACCATGGCGAACACTCCAAGAGTCCCCGAGCCCGGCTGAGCCCCCTCAGGACAGAGGCACCCGCTGCTGCAGGGAAAAGAGTGAGAAAAGCAGGAGACGAAGCCTCGCTGCTGGTTCCGGGTTGCTCCAATGTCCAGCGGGATGTGAAACCTCCCCGAGCACCACACGGCATCTCCCCGGCTCAGGGGTTCCTTTAAGGACCATTTTGGCAAGAGAAAACCCCGATCCTGAACCTCATCTCCCCGTTAGCGAGTGCAAACTGGTCAAAGTCACTCGAAGGGGGCAGAAGCTCCTGTGAGCTCTTTATAAAGGCTCTGGGAAGGGGCAGAGCAAAGTTTGGAGGTGCTGGAGGAACTTGGGGGCTCTGGAAGGTCTTGGGGGCTTGGGGACAGGCTCTGCCAGGGGTCTGCTCTGCCGTGCAATGACTCAGAGGCTTCGCAAGGGCTCGGTGACTCTGCGATGGCTTTTCCGGGGGTTGGCAGTGGCTGGGGGGGG
>NW_010392794.1:24287-24846 GCF_000710305.1 Buceros rhinoceros silvestris
CCCAGGCTTGCTGGGAGCTGCTGCAGCTCCAGGGAGGTGGAGGGAGGGTGAGCCGGGTGCTTCCCAGCCCGTATCGCAGGCTGATGTGTTCAGTAACTGCTGCTTGTCCGCAGCCCTGTGGCTCCGTGGCAGACCGGGGGGGCTCGGGTTGACCTTCTCCGGTGCAGTCCCCCAGTGTGGGCTCATCCATGGCGGGCTAAGAGTCTCCTCCAGCTGCTCACAAACTGTTTTGTGGGAACTGGGGACACGCTCTGGCTTTTTTGTTTTGTGTGGATTTTGGATCTCACTGGCTGGCTCCTCCAGACCAGTTTTCCCTCCCCAAACCCAGTGCATTGCCCTGGTGCTGAGCCAGGCTTGGGGGAGCTCATATCTTCTAAGCTAAATGTGCCCTGAACCTCTTCTGGAGTGAGCAAGTACAGTTCGGGGAGGGAGGAATGACCCAGCGCATCGCTCGGAGGCAGCGCTGAGCTGTTTTGCTCAGGCTTTTCCAAAAAAGCACCTCCCCAGGGCCGCAAAGCACCGTGGAAAATCCCATGGAGATGCAGGAAGCCATGAGTCA
>NW_010392794.1:25014-26762 GCF_000710305.1 Buceros rhinoceros silvestris
CCGCTGATGCACAGCGAGGCTTCGGAAAAGCTTTTATTGACCGGCCACGCCGTGGGCACGGGGCGGGGAGGGGAGTCACTTCTTGCGGGGCTGCTTGCAGGGGGCGTCCTTGAAGAACTCGTTGAAGCCCATGGTGATGCAGGCCAGGAAGCAGGCGTACTCCTTAAAGTCCACCTCACTGTCCTTGTTGTGGTCCAGGTCATTCACCAGCCTCTTGAACTCTGCCTCGTCCATGTGTTTCTGCCAGGGGGGAGAGCGCAGGGCGGGTAAGCAGTTTGGGGGGGCGCGGGTGAACGAGGGCCTTCCCCACCCAGCCCCACTGCTTGCGAGGAGGGAGGTGAAAAGCCTGGGCTTCCCCCCACCCTGCCTCGAAGGAGGGTTTTCCCTCTGCCTGTGGAAGGAGGTGGCCTTCACGAGGGTGATCGGTTTTTCCCGTGACCCGGGCCATGCTGGCACGGCTCCAGCAAATATGTTTCTCAGTCGTAAAAATATTTGGTTAAAAAAACTTCTCCTCCCAGTTGAAGCAACAAGCCAAAAGGGGAAGTAGGAGTGAAAAAAACCAAATTAAAGTATTGAAATCAGAGTCCGATTTCCTTTGCCAATCAAAATATTTCTGTGGGTATGAGAAAAGCCAAGTTTCTTCTCGGTCTGAGTGTGCTCCATCTCCTGGCCCCGTCCTTCGTCCTCCCCAGGGCTTGCCCTGCAGTTCAAGGTCTCGGCGTGTCGCACGTGGTGCTCTGAGGAAATTCAGAGACCACTTGGCTCACCCCAGTTTGCACCACGTTACGGGGGAAGACCCGAGGCTGGGGTGCTACTGCCCCTACAACACCTCCCGTCCATGCCCGACCACCTCCGAGGGGTGTGAAGGGATGAGCCCCCACGGCCACTTACGCTCCCGAAGACGGGCAGCTCCTTATTCAGCAGGTCCTTGAGCTCCGCCTTGCTGAGCTTGTACTTGTCCCCTTCCTTTCCCGAGTACTTGTGGAAGGTGGTGACCATCACAGCCAGCGCCTGCTCCAGGGGATACGCCATCGCCAGCCTGCTGCGCGTCTGGAGGGCAGAACACGGGGGTTGGCATCAGGGCGGCAACGGGGGTTCGTACCCGCCATACCGCACAAATCGGCCCGCGACGCTGCAAAGGGGTGGCTGGAACCCCAGCGCGTGTCGGGGTGAATTCAGCTGGGAGCGAAGCGGCGCCATGGGAGATGCGTGAGGGAGAGGAGTGGGGACTCACCAGGGTCGGAGCGGGTCGGGCAGCAGCGAGGAGCCAGAGTGCTGCACGGCAGCGCGAGGGGCATTTATAGCCCGGCTGGGGCGGCTCTGTCCCGTGCAGCCCCCTCGCCTCCAGGCTTTCCCAGCAGCTCCACGAAGACAGTTTCGCCCGCGCCTCATTTTTGCCTAACGAGCTGTGTGATCCCATTAGGGGGAGGTGGGAGGGTTTGGGTGCAGACTGGGGAGTCTGGGGACTGAGGGCCAAGTCAAGGGATGGGCACAGGGAAGGGGAAAGGCTGGGGCATCCCTTGGGGCTTCCCAAAGCCAGCTGGTCACGGCTAAACCATCACCGCTCTGTCTCCCACACCATGAGCTTTCTGGGAGGCCAAATCTCCCCAAGACAGACGGTCTCAAGAACCCCCGGTGACCCCAGTGAAAGCAAAGAGGCTCCGCAGTGGGGCTGGGATGGGAGCAGCCGTTTTATTTGGGCCATGAGCTGGGACTCGATGCCGGCTGGCAGGGGCGGGGGGCACGAA
>NW_010392794.1:26839-27603 GCF_000710305.1 Buceros rhinoceros silvestris
GGCTGGCAGGGCCGTGAGCACAGAAGTCATTGCAGAGCAGGTTGAGGCAGCCCAGGAGGACCCCTTTAAGTGCTCCTTGAAGTCCCCCATGTTGTCCTCATCCTGCAAGTCCCTCAGCAGCACCCAGAAGGTGGGTTCATCCAGTTGTTCCTGGCACAGAGCATCAGCAGAGTCAAGCACGGCACTCGCTGACTGTGGCACGGGGAAGCATCGACCACAACAGGTGGTTTCAGCAGATGGGGGCAACGAGCCCTTCCCTGACCCTCACTTCTTCCCCAGTGGTGGGGAGAGACATGAGGATGCTGGTGGGGCTCAGTCCTGGGTGTCACCACGCTCACCCCCATGAAGCTGGGCAGCAGCTTCAGCTTGCCCTTGCTCAGCTCTGCTGATTGCAGAGGAAACGTCTTCCTCCTCCCAGAGATGTGGCAGCTGGAGAGGACCACGAGGGACCATATTTGGGGCATTTTCTGAGATCTTGCACATCTTGCTTGCAGCACATGGGACCTCGAGGCTGGTGCACCAGCAGGACTGGGTTAGCAGCTGGCGCAGGGTGCCCAGAGCTGAACCTGCCGAGGACATGAGGACGGGAGTGTGGGTTTGAGCTCCCTAAACTGGGGCCAGCTGCAGAGCCTGGCAGTCCCACCTTTGTTCCACCATCCCCCTCCCCAGCTGCCATATGGTGCCCTGCAAAGGGCCCCAGGGCTTTCCAGAAGTACGCAGGGGAGCAGCTGAACCAGCCCCTGCCCACGCGATGCCGATGCCAC
>NW_010392794.1:27740-28110 GCF_000710305.1 Buceros rhinoceros silvestris
TGGGTGTCTCGCAGCAGCCCCTCCTGTGCCCTCCAGGTTCTCCGTGTACCCACGTTTCCTCCAAGCAGCTCCAGGGTGGGAAATAACGTGACCAGCATGAGCCTGGGGGGCTGCGACTGCTCAGAGGGGAATCTGATCTAGAAACGAGATGTTGGGGGGCTGATTGCCCGTCACCCTGAGGGTCCCTTCAGGATTGCCCATGGAAGTCTTCCCCGGCCCCCACCAGATCGCTGGGATCTCGTGTGAGTGGCCGGGCACAGCACCCAGCCGAGCCCCACTCACCCCACTCGCAGCGGGTGAGTCACCAGCCCAGCCCTTGCCCACGAGGGATTCCTCTGCCATGACTCAGCCGCAGCCCTGCCCGGCTGCG
>NW_010392794.1:28310-28675 GCF_000710305.1 Buceros rhinoceros silvestris
GCGGGTCAGGGGAAGGGGGGTCTGCACGGGCAGGGGGACAGGCAGGAGCCAGCAGCGTTCCGGCACTGGGGAGGGGAGCAACAGGTTCAGGGAGGGGTGGGCTGGCTGGAAGACTCCCCCCTGCCATGGGTACGTGGGGGTTGCAGGGGGCCACTGCCACGCCTGCAGGCCCAGAGCCAAGTCCGCTGCCAGTGGAAAATCCCCAGCAAGTGCTGGGGCTGCTGGTTCGGGCTGCCTGCCAGCACCCGTGGGCGTCACCAGGCGTCATGAGCCGGGCCACAGCTCCTCGTGGAGCGATGCCAACCCGGGTGTCCCGGCACACACGGGGCCATGGAGCTTCACCCCATCCCCATCCCGGGTGGGGG
>NW_010392795.1:0-283 GCF_000710305.1 Buceros rhinoceros silvestris
CCGCCTTCCCCTCATACGCTTGCTACGGAGAGGGAGGCTTAAGGTCAAGGTGTCCGAGATACGTGCTTGCTCGTGCCGCGGTACCGCATCGAAGATGAGCGAAGGAGGGGAAAACCGCGGTGCTGCTGCTGGGCGATGTCGCAAGCGGCAGTCGGTGAGACCGTGCGCTGCTGGCCGGGGGCGCGGGGCCGGGGCGGGCGGCAGCAGGTGGAGGGCTGGAGGGAGGCTTGTGTGCTCAGCGCCCGCTTTCGAGCGTGGAGGAAGGATTGAGGTGGGGAGGCGG
>NW_010392795.1:338-3875 GCF_000710305.1 Buceros rhinoceros silvestris
CTGGAGGGAGGGTTGTGTGCTCAGCGCCCGCTTTAGAGCGTGGAGGAAGGATTGAGTTGGGGAGTCGGGAGGGGAGGGCGTTACCCTGTGGTTTGGGACAGTTTTCAGCTCTTGTAACTTCGGGTGGGGTTGTGGTAATCAGAAAGATGCTTCTGCAGGACTCAGAACTGGTTTCTGGGCGACCCGCTGCAGTTTGAACCGAGACGTTGTTTGATCCCAAGTGCTGTAGTTGATACCTCATCACTTGCTGTGTTTATTGAAGGCATTATAGGTGTAAGCTAACTGTTGATTAATAATCGTATGAGACATCTCCTGTTTGTCAAGTTGGTCCATCAGATCTAAAAAGTTGTGACTTCTTTTGACATGAGAGCACGAGTGAGGTATTTAGCTGTAAGAATGGAAAGAATGGACTTTATTGCTGAGGCTTTAAACATGTAGAATATGCAAGATTTAAGCATATACCCCTATGCAAGTCCTCCCCTTGATCCAAAGATGACAAGCAGGTTGTAGATCGGAATGATTCAGTTCAGATCAGGATTGTGAACAGCATTTCCATCTTTTTTAGTATTTCCGTATAAAGATAACAGAAGAGCTATAATGATGTGAATATATATTGTCCTTCCTTAATCTTTGACTGCCAAAATTGGAGGATAGGTGGAGGAACATGTAGTCACTGATGTTCTTTGGAGGGAGAGAAAGGCAAAACTAGAAGAAAATAAGAAATTGAAGGACTGTTTGTAAGAAGTGGGGAGATTGAAGAAGTTAGATCACAGTCAAATAGAGAAATTGGTAAAAGAGAAGATGGCAAGTTTATAGACAAGGAAAGAAGGATGAGGAAAGAGTCTCTTCTGTTGCTTCTAAAGGACAGATGTATTTGGTCCTTCATTTTTCTGAGTCAAATAAAACCTGTGATGAGTTTTTGTGGGAAGGGTTGGATCTGATATTTAGTGTGCTTATTCAGTTACATTCAATCTTCAACCACCTGAGAATGTGGTTTGACTATTTGCAGCTGTTTTGGATAATGAGAGATTAACAGCAGAGGAAATGGATGAAAGACGTCGCCAGAATGTAGCCTATGAATACCTTTGTCATCTGGAGGAAGCGAAGAGGTAAGAACAAGTGGTTTGGAAACTGCGGGTGCTTTAGAAGGCATTTTGCTATTTGGTGAGGGGAATGATTTGGACAGAGCTTACCTCTTGTCAGTGTTTCTTAGTGGCTATATGGATTCATTTTTAAAAAACAAACAAAACCCCCAAACCGACCGCATATCTAACGGGTTCTTAAAGACGTTTAGTGACAAGGACATCTTAGCTCTAGTGCTCTGGTGTTCCCAGCACTGGATGGGTTCTGCCTGTTATCTAGCTTGTGTAAGTCTTGATGCAGTTTTACTTCTCTGCGTAGTGGGCATGAAGAACAGGTTATTCTCTTCCTCTTAACTGCAACCTTTTACAAATTTAAATTGTAACTGTGTATTTCCCTTGCACTTATCTTCTCTCAGACTGAAAACACAGTTCTTGCATGTTTCTCTGCGAGTCCTATTTGATAGATCTGTAGTTCTTTTCCCTGGATTGTTCTGACTTCACTCACTTCTTGTCTTTCTGGAAGCACACTGCCAAAACAGAGACTGATTTTTCCAACGGGGCGTTAACATGCATACTTACGAGAGTGTGGAGATTATTCTGCGTGCCCCGATAGATATGCCGGTATCGCATGTTATGGCATGGTATCCACATTTTCGTAATGTAGTAGAGTTTTGCGGAGTTGCCATCCTTTTTCTTGAAGGTGTGCTGCTGAAATTTGTTCCTTGTGCTGTATTTGTACAGTCTGTCATGTTTCCCTGAGTTCAGTTTCCTGTTTTCCTTTTCACTTGATCCTGCCGAATTTGATTTTTCCTGATCTTTGTTTAATTTTTTGAAATAATTTTGATCTGATTCCTGTCCTCTAGCATGTGTGTAAGCATGTCATGTTTCTTCAGTCAGATTATTAAAGTATTAATGAAGACAGTAGGTGTCGGTATCTGCTGTTAAAGGAAAAAGAACCAACGTGAAAAATGTATGTATGAAGTCTTACCATTGGTATTTTTTACATCTTTTTGCAAACATTCAATCCTCTCTCTGGTATGTGGAGAATAGGAATGAGACAGACCCGTTTGTCTGCTGCTTCCCTTCATGACAGTTGCGTCTTTTCATGCCTTTGTATAAAGTGAATTTTTTACCTGAAATTTAAAATGTCTTTTGAAGCTGGGATTGAGACCAAAGACAGGTGTTCAAGAACGAGATTGAAGAGGTGAGGTAATGTTTGTACTGGTGACTCCCCTTGCCCCCGACACTTTTGCAAGTCAGGCTAGTGCTTCTTTTGCATTTGATTGTTAGTCAGAAAACTGATTGTGAGCTTAGTCTTTCCTTGTTCCCTCAAAGATCTAGGTAAACCAGCCAGTGTGTATGCCACAGAAAATGACTTCTGGAGCAGTAGAAAAGCATGGAGCATGCATAAAAGCATGTTCTAAATAGTCAACAGCGTGTTTTGGCATGGCTCGCTGAATATTTCAGTCTGCCTTTGTTCTCCAAGGGGTGATATGGATTAAAAGCCAGAAAACTTTCTCTTCGACTGGCTGGGTGGTGAATTTTGGATAAATCTGTGTAAATCTTCCCCAGAGAGACAGATATACTCTGCTGCAGTGATTTTATTGGGGAGGAAATTCTGAGCCAGTACAAGTTCACTGCTGACAGAGTATAAAGAAGGACTTTGTGATTATAATGGTTTACGCTGCCTTACCAAGAACGTATAGTACGTTGTTGAAGGGGCGGGGAGCGCTCAGTTTCTGCTACGATTGTTTAGGTCCTTCATAACAATTGTCACCACTAGAGATTCACAGAGTTTGCTTAGTTACTAGCAGGTGATAATTCTCTGTCCGGGCTGATTTGAATGAGATTTGAAGTAGTGAGAAGGATCTGATTATAAGTCAAATAACTCCGACCCTTTGAATCCCGAATCTTCAGGAGCAAATGCTGTGTGACAGGGAGAGATGAGTTACACTGTATAATCACTGATTGTGCTTGAAGGAGACTCAGAACCACGTGGCTCTTTCTGTCATTGGCCTCAGAGTAAATGCTTTCTGAGATGCTTGTCCTCCGTGCAACTCCATGTCCAGTTTGCAAAAAAAGAAAAAAAAAAACCCAAAACCAAACCAGGCAAAAATACCTAACACTGCAACAGCTGTAATGGTTTTATTAAGCTCTTGCTTAATCATGGGAGCTTACTCTTTACATGAATCAACTTTGACTGTAAAGTTTCTTGGCCATCTTATCTCTTGAGTATTGCTGTGGTATTGATGAAGCTGAGAGCTGCACATTTGGTTTTGCTGTGCTTTGCAAGAAACAAGATGTTTTCACTGTATTGTCTCAGGACAAGCCTTCAGACATTTCAGGTGATGCCTAGTGGTTGCCAGGACGTTTTGTGAAGAACGAAACGTTGGCTGTGTTGGTCAAAATGCAAGTCATGGTGTTACAGCCTTCCTCATATTATTTTTATATATAT
>NW_010392796.1:0-258 GCF_000710305.1 Buceros rhinoceros silvestris
GGGTGCTTCTTCCTCCGGCTGCCCTCACGGAGCTGTGATCTGGTGAGGGTGGAGGGGGCCGGAGCAGAGCCTTGCCTTGCCCGGGGTTGACGCCAGGCTGCCCGGACCCCAAGGGTGGAGGGGTCCGGGTCTGCGGGGACTGGGGGTGAAGCATGCAAGGAAAATCCCCGATGTTTTTCCAGAGTGAGAGCAGAGCTCGGTGCTCAAATCCGAACCCAGACACCGGCCCTTCAGGAAACCTCAAAACACTGACAGCCC
>NW_010392796.1:449-732 GCF_000710305.1 Buceros rhinoceros silvestris
TGTTTAGATCCAGGGCGCTATGCCAGCAAAAGGCCTTGCGAAGAGGAGGCCTCTGCCAGAAGAAGGGTCTCCTAGAACAAAGAAGGTTAAAAGTAAGCAAAACCCCTGGGGATGTTCCCTCCCTCTTCCCAGGGACCAGTTTAATGGAAGGCTTGTTCCCTTTGTATGTCATCTGTGTTATCTAGCTCTCTTGTGCCCTGCAGTCTGGCACTCGTCCCACCGCGCAGAGCCCGGCCTGGTGCTGACACTGGGGCAGGGGGATGTCGGCCAGCTGGGGCTGGGC
>NW_010392796.1:870-1347 GCF_000710305.1 Buceros rhinoceros silvestris
TATGTCGGCCAGCTGGGCCTGGGCGAGGACATCATGGAGAGGAAGAAGCCGGCCCTGGTGCCACTGCCAGAGATGACAGTGCAGGCAGAAGCCGGAGGGATGCACACAGTGTGCCTCAGCCAGTCGGGAAAAGTGAGTGCAGTGGGGAGGGGGAGGCACCCGGGGGGTGTGGGGAGGCTGAGCTGTCCTTCCATGCAAGCTCTGGGATGTGTTCTGGATCAGGGAGTCGGAATCGGAGCCTGCTCTGCCCAGACATATGGCTCATACCAGCTCCGTGGATGAGTGTGGTCTCCATGCCATGGAACACAAAATTTAGGGAGTCAAATGGGTAATTCAGCCTGATGGCTCTCTGTCCCCTTGTTGCCCCTCCAGGTCCCATCCTGAGACCCTCCACTGCAGAGCCGGGTCCAGCTCTGGGCTCCTCAGCACAGCAGAGACATGGAGCTGCTGGGGCAGGGGCACAGGAGACCCAGGGGG
>NW_010392796.1:1787-5776 GCF_000710305.1 Buceros rhinoceros silvestris
GTGGGGAGGGGCTGTTCAGCGGGGGCTGTGGGGACAGGACAAGGGGTGATGGGTTACACTGACAGAGGGACATTCAGACCAGAGAGAAGGAAGAGATTGTTTGTGCTGAGGGTGGTGAGACCCTGGCCCAGGCTGATCCGAGAGGTGGGAGCAGCCCCATCCCTGGCCCCATGGCAGGTCAGGTTGGCCCTTGGGGCTCTGGGCCCCCTTGCTCTGGGTGCAGATGTCCCTGCTCCCTGCAGGGGGTTGGGCTGGGGGAACTCTGGAGGTCCCTCCCAACCAAACCGTTCTATGATCCTGACCTTCTGGCTCTTCATCTGCAGATCTACACCTTTGGCTGCAACGATGAAGGTGCCCTCGGGCGCGACACCTCGGCAGAAGGGTCTGAGACCACTCCGGGGCTGGTGGAGCTTGCGGAGAAGGTGGTGCAGGTCTCTGCGGGGGACAGTCACACAGCCGCACTGACGGAGGATGGCAGGGTCTTTGTCTGGGGCTCTTTCCGGGTATGTCGGTGACTCAGACGCTGGAAGCTCTACTTCTCAGTTGCCACACAGCCGCACTGACGGAGGATGGCAGGGTCTTTGTCTGGGGCTCTTTCCGGGTATGTCGGTGACTCAGATGCTGGAAGCTCTACTGATAGTTGCTCCTTCTGCGACTCACGTCCCCACGTCTGTCTCTCCCAGGATAACGATGGGGTGATTGGCTTGCTGGAGCCCATGAAGAAGAGCTCTGTTCCTGTGCTGCTGGAGCTCAGCACACCCATCATTAAAATTGTCTCAGGTGAGCCATGAGCAAGACCCTGGGGCGCGCGCGGGCCAGGCCGGGCTGGCTCACAAGGCTGTCGCAACCCGCAAGAGGAGGTGAAGGTCCGAAAGGCCTGTGTCCTTTTCCTCCGAGCCAGGTCCAAGGGTGTGCTTGCTCTCCTCTGGCTCCTGAGAGAACGGACCTTGTGCCTCTCCTAGCCCAAATGATACTGTTAATATTTGACCCCATCTGGTGTAAAATGCCTTACAAAAGTGGCCCAACCACAGCCCCCACGGGGGCAAAGCCTTTGCCCTCTGCTCGCTCTCTTCTAGGCTTGGCAAAGCTGAGCGGAGCCACCGGGGAGCTTGTCCAGGGCCCGGGTGAGGTTGGGGGGACCTGAATCTTCCCAGGGAAGTTTCTTTGAAGTTGGGAATAGGGAGAGGAGATCTGGGGTTTTCAGTGGTGTCCAAAGCTGCTGTCAAGGTATCCGGTGCATTAAACCCCGCTGGGGTAGTGGGTGTCACGCATGGGATCTCAGCCTGAGGGTTGTGCTAGGTTTCTGCTTCATCCTCTCCCTCATCTTCTCCCAGGGAATGACCACTTGGTGATGCTGACAGTGGACGGGGACCTCTTCACGTGCGGCTGCGGCGAGCAGGGCCAGCTGGGGCGAGTGCCGGCGCTCTTTGCCCACCGAGGAGGAAGGAGAGGGCTGCGTGAGTTGTGTCAGTGCTCGGGCACACGTGGTGCTGTGTCCTTCGGTCCCGAGCTCTGCACTTTGCAGAGGAGCAAAGAGACCTGGTCTCTACCCCTGCTGCTCCAGGACTTGTGTGTCAATCGGTCGCTTGGAGCTGGATCTTCGGGGGGAAGGAAAAAGGTGTAAGTTACACTGTGTAAGACACAGTGTGACGCTGTGTCTCCTGCCCCCAGAACGCCTGCTGATTCCTCAGCGTGTCCCCATCAGAGGCAAACGCAACGGAGGCAAAATGCGCTTCCAGGATGCCTTTTGCGGGGCTTACTTCACCTTCGCTGTTACGCAGGAGGGACATGTCTACGGCTTCGGCCTCTCGAACTACCACCAGCTGGGTGAGCTTCGCTTACAGTCCTCCGTAGCTCTTGCCTGCCTCAGTCTGGCTGTGAGCTGCCCCGTCCCGAGCTGCCCTGGCCTGCTGGGGGGACACTGAGGGTACCCACCAGACACACGGGAGCTGGAAATTGGGGTGGGGGGTCACCCTGCATAGCTCCGGCTATGGGTCCCAGCCCCCACAGCATGAGGGTTTGAGCAGAAATTTGATTTTGGGGTTTGGGGGGGGAAGCGTTTATCTGTGTTGGGGTGAGCCCTGGGGTGGGTGGGTCAGTGCTGGTGCCTGGCCTGGGCCGTCCGTGCCCGCGGATCTGATCTGCCTGTGTTTGTGTGTCCCACCCTTCAGGGACCCAGGGCACCGAGCCCTGCTTCGCCCCACAGAACCTGACGTGCTTCAGGAACACCACCAAGTCCTGGATTGGGTTCTCCGGCGGTCAGCACCACACCGTGTGTGTTGACTCAGAAGGTGAGCTCCAGCGTGACAGGCAGGCTAGGGGAGGGACTGCCATGGCCTGCGTCCTGCCTGGGGAGATGTTGGGGTGAGCGAGACGTGCTGGAGCCCACCAAGTCCTCGTTGAAAGGGTGAATTTGCAGGAAAAGGCAGGGAGAAGGATGGGAACCTGGAGTCTCCTGTGAGCTCTGCCCTCCGGGCTCAATAATCTGTCCAGGCACCACCCACCCTGTTGATTTTGGGGAGCTCAAGGGTCTCTAAACTGCCATGTAGCTCCTGGTTGGTGTTCACTGGTAGTAGCGAGGAGTGATGCTTCTCCAGGAAGGGTCTCCAGGGGCTAGAGGGTCTGGCTGTGGCCTGCTGCGGGTTTCTGTCCCCCCTTCAGTCAACTCTCCCGTGCGTCTTTTGTGCCCCAGGAAAAGCCTACAGCCTGGGCAGGGCAGACTACGGCCGGCTGGGCCTCGGAGCAGGGGTGGAGGAGAAGAGCACGCCTACGGTCATCGCGGAGCTCCCCAGCATCTCCTCCGTTGCATGCGGTGCGTCGGTGGGCTACGCTGTTAGCAGCGACGGTGAGTGCCAGCGGCTGAACGCTGCCTTAGGTCCCCTCCTCATCCACCCAGGGTCCAGCCGGCCCCGCTCGGCTTCATCCCGTGCTGCTGGCTTGGTTGGGGCTGGAGCCAGGTCCTGGCGCTGATCGACCACTCAGCCCAGGGGCAGCTGGGCAGCAGCTGCTCAAATATTTCTGTTGGCCTTTGGCAGTGAAATTCCTAACAGGGTGTAGACCACGTCAGTGTCGTTTTCCTGCTGGTTTTGAAGCCAAAACTTCCATCACCTCTGTTGCAGGACGAGCATTTGCCTGGGGCATGGGCACGAACTACCAGCTGGGCACGGGGGAGGAGGATGATGTCTGGAGCCCTGTGGAAATGATGGGGAAGCAGTTGGAAAACCGCTCTGTCCTGGCCGTGTCCAGCGGCGGCCAACACACGGTGCTGCTCGTCAAGGACAGGGAGCAGAGCTAATGAAGCGACGCTGCAGAGCCGAGTACACCGGGACCCACGCATCTTGGTCCTGGCCGTGTCCAGCGGCGGCCAACACACGGTGCTGCTCGTCAAGGACAGGGAGCAGAGCTAATGAAGCGACGCTGCAGAGCCGAGTACACCGGGACCCACGCACACACCCCACCTTCTGCCGGGTCGGGCGACTGGCTCCCAGCTGTGGCTGGGGAGGGCGGAGGCTGCCGGAGCCGGGCCCCAGCAGTGGGGCTGGAGCAGGGCTCTCCAGGGATGCTCGTGTTTTCCCCTGCTAGCACGTGTCTGTCTGCCCGCGGTGCCCGGTGCTCTGTCAGCTCCCGCGGGCTGGTCCGAAACCAATCGCAGTGCTATGGCTGGATGGGTTTTGCTTCTCTTTTGGTTTTAGTTAATGTTTCCTGGTCGGGCAAAGCTGAGAGCCTTGTTCTTTGCTGCCCAAAAGGGTCTGGGCATCGTGTGTTCCCCACATTCCCCATCTCTGGGTGCTCCTCCATCCCCTAAACCTAAACATCTCTCACCTCCGACATGAATTTTTCTGCTGCCACCCACCAAACCCCACTGGGCTCATCCCGGGTGAGATCTGGGGCCAGCAGAAACCCTCCTGGCGAGCTCTGTGCTCTCACACCCGGCGCCCGTGGCTGCGGTGGGGAGGTGCTGCAGGCGGCTGGGAGCCTGCGAGGGGACA
>NW_010392796.1:5854-10761 GCF_000710305.1 Buceros rhinoceros silvestris
GGCGGCGGGGAGCCTGCGAGGGGACACGCTGCTGGAAAAGGGGAGCTCCTGCCTCCCAGCCACCACCAGTTCCAGATCAGAGCCACAATCCCCTGGGCAGCAAGGCTGGGAGCAGCTTCCCCCACTCCCTGCTGCCTCCAGCGCAGCTTTTGGCAGTCCCAGCCGCTCTCGCTCTTTCCCCATTCGGAAACCCGACAAAATCCATCCCGTGGGTGGAGACTTGGTTATTTTAATGGTTTTACCTTTGCTGAGGGAAGATCTTTATTGCTCTTAGGGCCTCGTGGAGAAGACAGTCAAAACGCAGACAAGGGACTGCCTCCTCCCCATCGCTCCAGTCCAGCTGGTGTCGCTCCCTGCACCCGGCCAGCCCCATCTTCTCTCTCCAGGGGCCTGGACTGAGAATGGTCCAGTCTGAAATGTTTGAAATAAAGTTTGAAATGTTAATTTATAGCAATAGGGGAAGTGTGGGGTGTGTGCAGGACTTGGGCAGTGGGTCAGAGTGTTGCTGGTTGTTGTTGTTGTTCTCTTTTTTAAAAGAAGATGTATTTTGGTTGATTAAGTTGAAGAGAGTTTAAAAAAAACTTATCTTTTAACATTTGGAATAAATTGAGTTTTTATAAATGCTGGGGTTTGCCCTCCCTGCTCCAGGGTCACGTCTGGGGTTGCCTGTGGCTCCTCCTGCCACCTCTCTCCATAAACTGCCCCCTCCTGTCCCCGAACTGCCACGCGAGATGGGTGCCCGCTGTGTCTGGGTGTGCGGCCACCCTTGGGTGCTGCTGTGGTCCCAGCCTGGACGCAGCACCCGTGTGTGGTGTGGGACGTAGCCGCGGGGTGGCAGCAGGAGAATGCTGGGGACTGCTGGACCGGGCGAAGTGGGCTGAGGAAAAGGGATGGTCCCCGTGGAAGCCTCCCGCCCCTGTTCCTGGAGTAACGCACCCTCCAGAGATGCAGCAAAGCCCGCGGCCATGGCTGGAAGGTGTCTTGGTGTCCCCGCCCCAGGCTGGGTGCTCTCAGCGGCTGTCACCAGTTAAATCACGCCACCTGAGGGACCCGACCAGCCTTGGCAAGGGACCATGTCCCAGCAACTGCCCCCCTGGCAACGAAGTGTTTTGCTGTGCAGACCCAGGGCTGGCTGCGGTTTGCCTCTCCCCTCCTCATCACTCCTTTGGCTGCTGGTCTCTGGGGCTGGTGTCCCCAACAGATCCAGCTCTGCTCCCAGCTTCTCTCTTCCCATTGGTCTGGGGCAGCTCTTCTTCATCCCTCCTGTTGGACAGGGAAGAGTTTCGTGATGTAAAACTGCTCCAGGAGAAGCTGGTGCAAGGGGCCAAGCTGGTACCTGGGGAGGCTTTGCCCCCGGCAGCCTGGACTGGCTGCACTGAGAAGCTCCATCCTCCAAACCAGGGAGTCCCCACGGGGTGCAGCACCTTCCGGCAAAGGGCTGGGTGGATGGAGAGGATTCCTCGTCCCACTTCTGCCTCCTGCTCACTCATCCCATATCGCCATGGCTGCTGGTGAGCCCGTGGCTGGACTCCACTTCCCCAGCGCGGCCGATAACCTCAGAGCAAAGACTCACCCAGCGCCTTGGCCAGGGGCTGCTTTGTCCATTCTGGGTCACACCAACGTGGGACAGGGACACCCTTACAGAGAGATCGGCTCATGCTGGTTCTGCCCAACCTCCACCTCCTTCCCAAATTTCCTGCAGTGTGAGCCAGGAGCCCCCATCCCAGTGCTCCCAGTTGCTCCCATGCCCTTAGCACAGGCAGGTTTTTGCATCCATCCTCCAGGTCTGGGCAATTTCTTGTGGCACAAGCAGGACCGGGCTGGTGGTACTGTCCTGCGCGGTCACCCCCAAGGGCTAGATCCTGCCAGGAGCCGATACAATACACTCCTGTGTCTCCAGCAGCTGGGAACAAAACCCCGGTGATCCCCAAATGGGATGGGATCGTTCCCATCCACCCATCCTCGAGGGGCTCGTCCTGCTCCTGCGAAGCGGAAAACATCCCCTCGTGAGGTGGGAGCTCGTCGGTGTTTTCAAGAAAAGGGGGGAAACGGGGCTGGGAGAACAATAGGGTTTAAAATATTCTGAGCTGATGAATCAGCCTGTTGTCTTGGGAGCTGGAGTGACACTTCAATGGGAAGTTGCTGGAAATTGGGGGAACGATGAGCCCCCGCACTGGAGGGGAGAGGGTGGGTGAAGGAAAACAGCTTAATTGAGGAAAGGGAAATGTCTCATTAATGAGGTTTTGCACCAGCGGAGCGAGGCGGTGGCGGCTGGGGCATGACGATGAGGAATCCGGGTCCTGTGGTGGGCTGGGGGGGTGGATCCTCGGCTGTGCCAGGGTCCGGCCCCGGTGCACGGTGGAGGTTTTCCCACAGCCAGACCCTTTCCCATTGCTGGGGGGTCCCTGGTCAGCGGCTCCCACCCTGCACCCCTGGTCCCCATCTGTTGCTATTCGAAGTGCATAAAAGGCTTTTAATTTACAGACAAAAGAGGGGGACGTGGCATTTGGGGCTATTCCCATCCGTGGAGGATGAGCTCTGGTGGTGTGAGGCTCTTTTGTCTCAGAATAAAAGCACTTTGCGCTGTTTGAGCCATGGCTGGGGTGGGTTTTCTTCTTGATTTTTAACACGTTGCTTTTTGGATGCAAAACAAACCTACCTGTGCAGGATGTGCTGCGAGGGAATTGCATGTTCAAGAGGGTTTGGGGGATGCTGAGCTGATTTCTTGTCCTCCTTTTCCTGTCTCCAAGAGGAAACAAGCTTTAATTATGGGCCGTGTGGTTTTCCCTGGGCTGATTAACCAGGCTGCTGCGGCGTGTTGGGTTGTGCCGGGCTTTAATGAAGGTTCTGCAAGAGGAGTGAGTTCGGTCATCGCACTGGGCAGTCTCGCCTCCCCAAGTCCTGTCATTAAGGCTGGGAACTTGGCCAATATATCCCAGTATAACCGGCGTGTGCAATGGGGCAGAGAGAGGAACATGTTGGGTCTCTTGGGAATGGGAATTGGGTTGGATATGGAGCTCTGTCCCCTTCCAAAACTGCTGAAGTCCTGGTTCATCTCCTCTAACAGGGTGAAAAGAGAGAAACCCCCCCACGCCCCAGCTCAGCACACCCCGGGAAACTGGGGAATGGGAGCCCTGGTGCAGCCATGGGACCCCAACCACCCCCCCGGCCAGTCCCTGGGCTCTGCATGTTCCTCCCAGTCCCGCAAGCGCAGCTGAATTCCTAACTGTGAGAGGAGGGGATTAAAAAAACCCAAACCCTCGTTATTATTCATAGTGGGAGACTTTTTTTTCTCCAAATGATGAATTGCAAGTCAAGAAGCGTCTCTTCAGGGCTGAAGAGTCTGAACCCACCGCAGGCTGCTCCGGAGCGAGGAGGAGGGGAGCTATCGCCAGCAAAGCCAGATTTACTCATTTCCATACGCATAATAATGCCATTACAAAGTCAGCCCAACCTGCGGTGCAGACAAAGGAATCGGCGGCTCCGTAATTAATCACACGTGGAGGAATAAAGCCCCTTACGTTGTGTTCGTTATTTGGTGGATTGATTTTTAAAAAAATGAAAAAAGAGCATTTTCTGCAGCAGCAAAAGTGGTTCAGTCTGGGACCAGCGTGTAGGTGCTGGACACGTCGCTGGCTGCTGGTTTAACTGGGCTGGGAAGTCGCTGGAGTCAGTGCCTGGATTGCCTTTCCAGGGGCGCTGGGTGATGGAGAGGGGTGTGGGAGCGGTGCCAGGGCAGCGATGCCCCCACTAGAAACCACCTCCAGGCTGCAACGAGGCGTTTGCACCTGCCTCGTGCTCTTCACACTCTTCCCCTTCTTTGGTGACTCCCAAAACCCTCGCAAAGTGCCCTGGCAGGAGTGATAAATACCTCAAAATCCGAAGTCTCATTAAGCAGGAGCAGAGTTTTGGGCTCTGACACCCCTTCCTGCTGCTTTTTCACTCAATCGTCATTTGCATTTAAATTACCAACGTAATTTGGGCCGGAGTTGGAGCTGCTGGGCTGTTAAAATAAAACCGTATCTCCACAACCAGCAGCACAGGGACGCCTCGAATGCTGCCCGTGTGGGGCGAAGCCTGCAGAAGGACCTCAGGAAAGGGGCTTGGGCTCTTACAAAGGCCCAGCACAGGAGAGCATTTAAAACTTGAATTTAGAGGTGGTTCCTTTCCCAACACCCCCCAAAATGCTGCCCTGAGTGGGACCCTGCTGGTTTTCAGTGCCCGAGAGGCAAAGGAAACCGCTTCCTGCCTCTTATTGTGTTATATTTATTTTTTCTAGAAAGCACAGTCCTTACACAGAAGTGCCATCAAAAGCCCAAAACCGCACGGGCCGGAGCTGCAGGTACTGGCTGAAGCCACTTTGCAAGGTCCCGGCGGTGCTGCGGAGCCGGCAGATCCAGCCAGAGCCCAGACTCCATCTCATAGCGAGTCGTTGGGGCTGCTGTAGCGGTGGGCGGGATGGAATAACTTTAATTTCATACAGCTATAGACAGAGATATACATGTACATATGTACCGCTACCAGTACAGAGTGTCCACGCGCGGGCGGAGAGAAGCTTCCAGCGTGTTTCCCGGGGTCAGGATTTGACCTGCTGCAAGGGGCAGGCGGGTGCTGCTCCAGGTCTGCGTCATCGCGAGGCTGCAGCGTTTGCCATCAACCTTCTCTTTTCCCCAGGAATATAATTTTTTTATTATTATTCAGCAAAACCTAAGCTAAGAAAAGCCATGATCCGCGCCGTGTCCTGGGCTCCCAGCTCTGCCCGCACGTGGCTGCTTTTAAAAAATAATGACTTGAAGCCTTTTAACCCACTTTAAGGCCATCGCAGGTTCATCTCCCAGCAGGCCGAGAATTAGGGAGGTGGAAAAAAGGCCCTGTGGAGATGGGCAATGGGGTGGCTGAGCTTCGGG
>NW_010392796.1:11043-11705 GCF_000710305.1 Buceros rhinoceros silvestris
AGCTCAGCCTCGTGGGACTCTGGGGTTTCCCCCCAGCTCCTGCCTTGGAGCCAGTTCTGCTCCCCCTCCTGCACCCGAAGCTCCACGAGCAGCCGGGCTTGTGGTGGCAGGAGATGAGGAGACCAAGCGTGGCTCTGCCAGTGGTCCAGGACTCATCCCTGCCTGCTAGAGGGATCCCGAGGAGCCCTGGGCAGGAACTGGAGAAGTCCAGGCTGGTGCCACACCGAGCGAGAGGCTTTTGCTCGGGGCGGGGGGACCCGGTGTGGGCAGACGAGGAGGATCGCTGGCGTGCTTCGGCGGCGATTGATTTGAGATCTGAACAGGCAATTTCACCCTGTTTGGTTCCTTTGAAAGAGAAATTGCTTTTGGCTGCCTCGTCAGCTCTGCCTTCCTAACGGGGAGGCTGCACAGGGGTGCTGAGGAGAGATAATGGCCTTTATTAGCCTAAATTGATGCAACTGGAAAAAACAGAGACGCAAGCCAGGCTCCCCATCCAGCCCACGAGCCCCGCGTGGACTCGGGCGCTCGCCTGCTTCCTCCAGCTGCATCAATTTGTCCACTAAATGCCATTACTGCTCCCTCCGAGCCTCCCCCTCGGGCCGTCGGACCTCCTGGTCACAGCCACAGCGGTGGGAAGGTGAGAGGAAGGAAAAGCTGCGGCG
>NW_010392796.1:11903-12428 GCF_000710305.1 Buceros rhinoceros silvestris
CTGGCGAGGGGGATTCAGGGACCGGGAGAACCCATGGGTCATTGTTTAGCGGCAGATGATGGGGTCCAGAGGTCGCTGGCTGGTGACTCCTGCAGGATGTACTGCCTTCGACCTCAGCTGCCCCTTCAGAGAGTTGGCTGCTCCATCCAGATGAGTTCTGAGCATGAAATCCCCCAATCTCTCTTCTCTAACAGCATTCTGGGCCGGGATGTTGCTCATCCTTCACCCAGCGGGCAGGGGAGGGAGCGCCCCGTGGCGCTGCCCGTTAGTCCACCCTAATTGCTTTAACACTGCGAGGAACCCCTCAAGAACCCACCAACTGCTCCCATAATGAGATCTTTCTCGGGCTTAATGTCTTGCAGGGCAGATGGGCGAGGAGCAGTTCCTGTCACCCCGATGGATGCTGGGCCAGCCGAGTTTGGCATCAGCACACAGACACGGGTGGAGCTCGGGACGTGCCCTACTCCGTCCCCCGGCCGTTATCCGTATTCCCAGAATCCCACCCGTGTCGAGGGCTGCCCTCGC
>NW_010392796.1:12574-13248 GCF_000710305.1 Buceros rhinoceros silvestris
GAGGGCTGCCCTGGCTGCTGTCAGAGGGTTGTCAGAGGTCTCTAAATAATGCACTAATGACATTAACAGGAGAAAACCGTCCTCCGGGGGCAGTCCTGGTTTGAAGGACTCTGGTAAAATGTTCGCTATGGATCTGGAGCTCTCTGCTAACAGTGTCTTTGAAGCAGCATCGTTTTCTCTTCCCATCTCTGGCTGTCCTTTGGGAACAGCTCAGAGGGGGGTGAAGTGAGGCCCCATGATGTGGCATCATCCCCCGGCACAGTCCGCTTCTCCAGCAGGAGTGTTTTCCCTCTTGCAATGGGCTGAGGTGCCACCTTCGAGGAGAAGCACGTGTCTATTGCAATCGTGGTGTCCCAGGACGCTGCCGCTTTGCCAATGGCCCTGTGCTGGAGAACAACCACCTTCGCTGGGTGTATGGGGCTGTGGTGGGACCAGCAGCAGAGCAGCTCTGCCCAAGTTGCCTCGTTTTGGTCCTCTCCCTACACTGATTGCCCCAGCCATGGTTCTCCAGGATAAAGAAAGTCTTTGCAGTCACTTGCTGTCTGTTCGAACAGAAACCCAGCGGCGTTATCGAGCAACGCCCAGGCCACTGCTCTGCTAGAGCTCTGTGGTGGTGACCTGGGTCACTTCTGAGCGCAGGTCGTCCCCTCCGCGGCCCCGGCAGCCCCGCTGGA
>NW_010392796.1:13389-13968 GCF_000710305.1 Buceros rhinoceros silvestris
TGTTGAGGGCTTCAGACGGGGTGCAGGTGGAGACACGCTCCCGCGTGGTGTTTCTGGCGCGGGAGAAGCTGTTCTGATCCACACGGGCTCGGAAAGGCAGGCAAAACTCTCGGAAACACCTCTTGAAATTTTCATCCAGGAACGCGTAAAGGACAGGGTTGAGGCTGCTGTTGGTATAACCCAGGGCAATGCAGAAATGCAGGCTGGCCACTCAGACGGGGTGCAGGTGGAGACACGCTCCCGCGTGGTGTTTCTGGCGCGGGAGAAGCTGTTCTGATCCACACGGGCTCGGAAAGGCAGGCAAAACTCTCGGAAACACCTCTTGAAATTTTCATCCAGGAACGCGTAAAGGACAGGGTTGAGGCTGCTGTTGGTATAACCCAGGGCAATGCAGAAATGCAGGCTGGCCACCACATAGGGGTTCTTCTTATCAATGTCCACCAGCGTCCAGACGATGACGAAGATATGGATGGGCGTCCAGCAGATGATGAAGGCTGCCACCACCACCAGCACCATGCGTGTGATGCGCCGCAGGTTGCGGTCTTTCTCCTTGGAGCCCGAGAGGAGGCGGACGCTCTT
>NW_010392796.1:14253-16914 GCF_000710305.1 Buceros rhinoceros silvestris
TTCAGGCGAAGGATCATCAGCCCATAACAGATGGTGATGACCAAGATAGGGACCATGAAGGCAAAGATGAAGACGCAGATCTTGGTCACGGTGTCCCAGTAGATGGGAGGATCGGGGAACTGGAGTGTGCACATGACCATCCCGTCTGCAGGAGAGAGGATGGTCAAACAGGGGGCTGGTGGAGTGTCTGCTATGAACAGTGCCTGCTTTCTGCTCGGTCACATGTCCGTGCTTGTTAAAAGCACCAGGAGATGCATACCCACCTTGCCAGGTCTCTGCAGAGTCCCCAGGAGCCACCAGCCCCCTGCCCACAGGGTGCTGAGGGGAAGTAGTAAGCACAGTGACCCAGGGACTTGTTCCCTGCAGAGCCTCCTGGGCCATCCCTGTGCTATCTCCTCCCAATCCCAATGGGGGACACGTCCCCATGTCACCTTCCACTGAAACCTGGCCACTTCCTCAGAGCTTTCCTCACAGGGGCTGCAGATCAGCATGAGCCAGCTGGGGACTTTGCAATACTCCCGGGGGTGGTTTTAGGCATCCCAGGAGCTGGGGAGAAGCACTGGTTGGACTGGGGAGGGGGAAAGGACAATTTCTGGGACAGTTTCTAACCTCTGCAGCCAAGATGGAAAGTAACTCCGTGATGATCAGGAGGATGTGCTTATGGTCCCATGAAGGGGTGCCCAGCACTGAGTTCAAACCTGCCACAGAACTAGGGGGCTTGTGTTAGCCCTGGGATGGACAGATAGGACAGGAGGGGACCTTTCCCCAGAAGCCACTTGCCTTTTGACTTGGTGACCGCCATGACCATGATGGGCACCCCAATGAGGGAGGAGAGCACCCAAATGCAGACATTGATGACCTTGGCCTTAGCCGGCGTGCGGAAGTCCAGGGCCTTGACCGGGTGGCACACGGCGACGTAGCGGTCCACACTCATCATGGTGAGGGTGAAGATACTGGTGAACATGTTGTAGTAGTCAATGGAGAGCACAACTTTGCAGAGCAGCTCCCCAAAGGGCCAGGTCTCCATCAGGTACTTGGCGCTCTGGAAGGGCAGTGTGCTGGTGGCCAGCGCGTCGGCCAGGGCCAGGTTGAAGATGTAGATGTTGGTAGCTGTTTTCATCTTGGTGTACCTGGGGTGGCAGAGAAGGGACCCGTTACAGGTGATCAGGGCTGGCTTACCACACCCAAGGACGTGTGTGCACACTTGATACGATGAGGAGGCGGCACAGCTTGGCTTTCCCTGGTTGCTCGCAAGGTGCCACCACCCTTGGCACTTGTGCCCTGCCCTTGGGCAGCACCGATGTGCTCAGCACCTTTCCAGATGGAGTGGGGAGCATGCGGAGAGAGCACTTGTGTTGGTGGGTGGTTTTAGCGTGTGGTGAAGTCCTGGAGCTGGGACCTTAGCAGGCACCTGCAGACCATGCTGAAGTGGTCAACCCTCACCTGCCTGGGGAGGTGCCACTCACTCCCGTGGCTGCCTTTATTCAAAGGAATTTTTCAGAGGAGTCACTTCTCCAACTAAATCATTTTACTCCATTTCCCTCAATCAGCTGCACCATGTCCTTTCCCTCTCCGAACCTCCTTTATCTGATTTTCCACCCAGTACATCGTGATTAGCCAGCTTGCTTCCCTGTCGAGTTTACTTGCAGAAATTGGATCGATTACCCCCGGAAAGAGGCCATCTGGAAGCAGCCCAATTAGCCAGACTAGAGCTCCAGAGCCTTTGGGGAAGCCTGACTGCCTCGCCACGGCATGTGGCTCGGGGGCATGCTGCCGCTTCCCCCAGGGCATTCGGCAGGGGCATGCTGGCTCTGGTCCTTGTCACATCCCAGTATGAGAAATGTCCATTCCTGAGTGCCAAAGCCTCTCCTGAAGGAATGAGGCATCGTTTTGGTGGGTGTGGGGGCCGGTGGGGATGGGTGCCTGTCCTCGGGGCATCCAGCCTCGTGAGTGTTGCTCAAGGTGGCGCTTTGGATGGCATGGGTGGTTTGAAACGGATGCTTATCCCCAAAGGGCAAGGCGTTGGAGTTGGGCAGGGGTGGGGGCTCGGTGGCACTGCTCATAGAAGAACCCTATTGCGTGACGATGGAGTAAATCAGGGTGAGGGAATCGAGTAGCTCCCACCTCACATGGTTGTTGCTCCCTGGCAGTTCCTGGGCTCGGTGGGAATTCCCTTCACTTTGTCCTTTTCTCCACCTCAGCAAGGTCAGGGGAACGTGCCAGAGGGGACAGAGACCCACCAGCTTACGCTGCTGGTACAACTGGGACATGGCGGCTGCTAAAACCGTATCTCTGGGAGAAAACAGCAGCTTGAACCAGCACCCAACTCCAACAGCTTGGTGTTCACCTTGGTTGCAGATGGCAGCCCCTTGCCCAAGGGTGGAAATAGTTGAGTGGAACTTTTTTATTGTTTGTTTAAATACGGCTTTAAAAAGGTCTTTTCCTTGAAAAGCCCTTTTCAGTTCTGTTCAGCGTTATTCGCCAAGCTCTTGTGCAAATGCAGCTCTCTGAAAAGTTTCATTCCAGCTTAAACAAAAAGCTGAGAATTTGTGTTATCGTCAGATTTTGCCTCACCTCGATTAAAAAACAGCTGTTTCAGGTGGATTCACGCTTCTTTGATGTCTGCTTTTTGAGTACAGTGGAAAAAACCATCCGTTATTC
>NW_010392796.1:17016-17342 GCF_000710305.1 Buceros rhinoceros silvestris
TTTGATGTCTGCTTTTTGAGTACAGTGAAAAAACCCATCCGTTATTCAGGCCATGCTCTGCCAGGCGCGCTCGGCCATGCCAGGTAAGAGCAGCCCCAGCCCCCTGCCAGATGTGCTGGGGCCGGGGTGGCCAGGGCTGTAGTCCCCTCCCCAGGCAGGATGGGGCTGTGCTGGGGAGGGCAGAGCAGCGATGGGGGTCATGGGGAGGATGGGGATGACTGGGATGATGCAGATGATGTTCTAGCCCCGAGAGCTGGGGTCTGGGGGCAGGATTCAGCCCCCTCCAGGGCTGGGATGAGGGTCAAAGCACTGCTGGGGGGGGGGGG
>NW_010392797.1:0-840 GCF_000710305.1 Buceros rhinoceros silvestris
TCCATAACAGTGTACTGCAACAGATGACCACAATGAGATTTTTCTTTTTCTCAGGAACCTAAGAAGAGGAGTAATGGGTTGTGGTTTTTGCTTGTTCTTATATCTCTCTTTGCTTTTAAAAACAGCATCTGCTTTCGGGGATCCTCACTTCTTCACATTTGATGGTCTGAACTTCACCTTCAAAGGCCAGGGAGAATACACGTTGGTAGAGTCTGATCTCACATCCCTAAGAGTGCAAGGGAGGACACAGGAGGCACATTTTCCAAATGGTAAGTTGGTAAGGGAGGAAGTACTGATGACAAGCAACAGCTTGATTTGCACTTCACAGCATTCCTCCTACCCTCTCTAGTCTTCTCCTTTTTTGATCATTTGTGAAAGGTCAATGTTTTGAAGCTAGTCAGAAGGCAGCCAAAATGTTCAGGAAAAAAAAATCCTAATCAAAGATTATTTGCTGTTTTTATTGAATGTTAATAATGGAAGTAGTAAGGCTTTCTGTTACGTTTAAGATTTTCACAGGCCCTCTCACAGGACTGAATGTTCAAAAAGGAAATCAACTAGTCTTCTTACCTAGCTCAGCCACTGCCATTGGGGTGACGAATTTAAAATTTCCAGACTTCTTTAGCATCAAACATTCTGCTTTCAATATAATATACTGGTGGGAGACTTACACTGTGGAGTTTTATGTGAGTTATAGGCTTAACCATTCCCTCAAATATAAAAAAATATTTAATTATTTTTAGGAAATATCGGGGTGGGGAAGGGTTCGCCTTTATCATTATAACCTTCCATATTTACTTAATATAATATTGGGGGGGGGGGGGGGGGTTTTTTTGAAAGGAA
>NW_010392797.1:877-3479 GCF_000710305.1 Buceros rhinoceros silvestris
GTAGTTGTTGGGGGGGGGGGTGTGCGTTTATTTGAAAGGAACCGGGGCTCAGGTGACAGGCTTGTCTGCAGTGGCCATGCAGGAGAACCACTCTGATGTGATTGAAGTACGCTACTCGGAGGATTTCAATCTGGAGGTCCTCTTGAATCAGAAGGTCATGAGCTTCTCCGAGCAAAGTTGGATGGACCTGAAAGGTTAGTCAGAAGTACCAGCCTTGTAAGCTACTGTATTCTGATTGAGCCCATGTACCATGACTATCTATGTTCCCATGGAGAGGCGTAGCACAGAGTCACGCATGGTTCAGGTGAGCACATCAGAACCTGCAACCTCTCTGCTTCTCATCAGCGTTAGTGGCAGTTAGCTTAGCTGTAACTGGAAGCACCTATGCTGTGTCCAGAAAGAGGCAGAGTCATCTGATTTGCCAGTAGGCTGGATTGACATGTTCTCCTCTCCCATACTGTCCAAGTTAACATAAATGACAACCTTAATCAACAGCTGCCTGAACTTTCTGGGGTATGAGAGGATTACGAAGGGATGGCACGCAATCCTGGCAATGGCGGTGAAGTGTATTTACAGGCGGCTTCAACGGCCACGTCTTCGATGTCCTCTTTCAGTGGCTTCTAGAACAACGGTTTTCCTTCTCATCCCATGTTGGGTGAATGAAATTAAGAACTCCTTTCTCCACACTCTGTTTTGAGATTTCCGCATCTAATGCAATGAAACCTACCAAGAAAAATTAAATATTGCAAAATAGAACCAAATCATTTGATAAAATATAACTGATTTTCACATTCACTTACCAGGAGCTCTCTTGATCAGTCAGATGTTATTCCTCTACTCTTCTGCTTTTTTTCGTCCAGGGGTGTGACCATTTAACTTGTCTTTGTAATAATTTGAAAAAAACCTCTAAATTTCACTAGAATTTTAACAGTAAGCCTTCTATTCAGCAGAGGAAGTTTTCTGTGTCTAGCAATTAGTCCTCCTCAAATGGCTGGAAAATATAATGAAGAGCAGAGGGAAGGCTACATTGACAAGGTGCTGCAGAAGCAGAGATGCAGGAAGGGAAAAAAAAAAAGGAAGGTACTGTGATGGGGCTTGTAGAAGCAGTCACATTAGGGAGGTCTTGACAAGACAGTCAAGAAGCAGAAGAAACCTGTGGCCACTGAGGGCAGTGTTTCCAGCTCACAGCCACTCTCTGATGTAATTACCTCCTATCTTAAAGCTCCTGCTCTGGGACACTGGCAGAAGACACTGCAGTTGTATCAACTGTGGACCTTTTTTTGCTATGTGTAGTAGCCATCTCAACACAGTTGTAGGTATGAAGGTGTGACCTTCCTTTTAATGCTTCTCAGAATGTAGCCCAAAGTAGAAGGGAGGAACAGCTTTAAGAAAAATGCTTAAAACTGATGACACAGCAATCTGTTCACTATGGATGATGAGCTATTTTGTCCTCTTCCTTTCATTGTTACAGGTCTCTTTCTCCATTCTACAGCTGATCAGAATATCACAGTGATGTTCTCTTCTGGGTCAGGAGTGGAAGTCAGAGGAAGCAGAGGATTTCTGACCCTGACAGTTCTGCTCCCAGAGCAGTTTATGAATCACACACAGGGTCTCTTTGGGGTAATGAATGGCAATATAGAGGATGAGTATACCTTCAAGAATAAAACCACCATGTCAGTTCATGCAAGTCCCCAGCAGTTGTTTGAGTTTGGAGCTAACTGTAAGTAGTTTCTCTGGTCTATTATTACACCCACAAATTAAAAATATCTTGTAATGTACAGACTAGCAAATGAAGTCTGTGCTAAGCAACCTATACTGGTCAATGTCACATATGAATCTCTTTCTCCATCTCCCAAGGGGCTGTTGAAAATGGAACTTCTCTCTTTACTTATGACACAGAGTTCTTACTGAACAATTTCTTTTATGGGGAAAAGCACAATGCTTCCTTTCTGCCCGTGTTCTTTCCTAATGAAGACCCTGCTGATCCCCTGGTGGAAGAGATGGTCTTGTTCTGTGACTCTGACCCGTTCTGCAGATTCGATGTCCTGACAACAAGAAGCCTTCTAGTGGGAAGTTCTACAAGACTATCTCATCAAAATCACAAGCTGCTGCTAGAAAATCTAGAGCCAGGTGATACAACATTCCACAAAACATCCACCACTACAGTTCTTTCTACAGGGCATCTAAATACTTAACACAGTTAGAGGAAGCATTTATATCTAAATTCATGCACCTGTAAACACTCCTATGGGGAGGAATTGTCCTTGTACCACTCTGCACTGGTAGAATACTTAGACAAACACATAATAAATTTCTTCCCATTTCTTCCACTTCTACACGACCGCGTAGAACCCTTATCTTCATTTTCTATGCCTTCACTTGTCTTCCTCAGACTTAAAAATAAAAATAATAAAAATTTTAAAAATTAAAAAATCAGAAAGTACTGTCTTTCAGATTTTATCTTTCCATGAGTTGTCACTAAAATGCCATTTGAGTCATTGTGGTGGAGATTTGCTAGTCCAAATCCAAAGTACTTTAACAAGATATGTCTCTTTTACTAGTGATCTCTTGTGGCTGGGTGGGTTCATCCAACCAATGGAGG
>NW_010392797.1:3532-5953 GCF_000710305.1 Buceros rhinoceros silvestris
CTTTTACTAGTGATCTCTTGTGGCTGGCTGGGTCATCCAACCAATGGAAGAAAGAATGGAACCAACTACCTGCTGGGCTCAACTATCAGTTTCATCTGCAATCAGGGCTATGAACTTTCTGGGTCAAAGGAAAGAATTTGCCAAGTGACAGGGGCCTGGTCCGGAGACACACCCAGTTGCATCCTGATATCAGGTCTGTTTCCTTTTAAATATTAAAAATTTACATTAAAAAAATCATTATCATGAACAAGGCAGTCTCAGTATATGATAGTTCTTGACAAAACGTCTTCTTAGTTGGGAAGACACTGGACATGAGACCCCTGGGTTTCTACAAAGACTAATATTCAAATCTAAGTAATATATGCAGGGGGCTTGTTATTTTTTGTTCTCTTTTGTTTGGGGTTCTTTTAATTTATCTCATATATCTATTCTTTCCAAGGGTTTAGAGCTGCATGTTTCACTTTCTCTAGGTTTGGCTAAAGGGAACTCATAGGCATGCTTCTTCAGTGGACAACATAACTTTTAAACTTGGTCTTAGAAAAACAGGAAAGCATACACTTAGATAAAAACGATTCTGTAACACGAACCCAGTAATGCTACAAAAATAATCCTTATTTAAAGCATTATTTTCATGTAGTTTTCTTATGTAAATGTAATGTTGTTTTAACAGCTTTATAAATATATAGTCCATGCATACACAGAGAGAACTAGAGATTATTGAAGTCCTTTAAGCGTCCACATAATTTGAGCTATTTTTCAGGCATAAATAATTCCACAACCCCCAACCATTTATTGTCATCCTTCATTCTGTCATTACTAATACATACAGTTCTTACTTTCTTTGCAACTAACTGGGGCAAAAGTATATCCAGTCTGAGCCAACCGAGGGGTGGGTAATGATGTCACACGTTATAAAATAAATGCCTGAAGAGAAACTTTACAGAAAAGGACCTGGGCACCCTGTGGACACCTAGTTGAACGTGAGACAGCAGGGTGCCCTTGCAGCAAAGAAGGTTCATGGTGACCCAGGCTCCATTACGCAAAGTCTTGCCAACAGGTTGAAGGAGGTGATCCTTCCCCTCTGCTCAGCACTGGTGAGGCCACACCTGTGGTATTGTGTCCAGTGCTGCATTCCTCAGCACAACAGAGATGTGGACATGCTGGAGAGAGTCCAACAGAGGGCCTCAAAAATGATTAGGGAACTGGTGCATCTCTCCTATGAGGAAAGGCTGAAAGAGCTGAAAGCTGTTCAGTCTGGAGAAAAAAAGACTCCGGCCGGGGGGAGGGGGGGCAGTGGTAGGATGTGTACAAACACCTGAAGGGAGGATGCAAAGAGGAGGAAGCCAGGCTTTTTTCAGTGGTGCCCGGGGACAAGACTAGAGGCAATGGGCACAAAGTGGAACACAGGAGGTTCCCTCTGAACATCAGGAAACACTTTTTTACTGTAAGTGTGATCATGTGCTGGCACAGGTTGCCCAGAGAGGTTTGAGTATCTTCCTGGAGATATTCAAAAGCCATGAAGACATGGCCCTGGGCAACTGACTCTGGGTGGCCCTGCTTGAAAAGGGGAGCCAGGCAAGGTGACCTCCAGAGGTCTCCTCCCATCTGCAATTCGATGATTCCAGAGCAGACACAGCCAACGCTTGTTAAAGGCTTTAACTCTTTTGTTCTAAAGGCTTACATTATCTCAAAATATAATGTATTATTCTATAGCAGTAAAATCACAGTGAAATATATAATAATATTTAGTATATACAACATAAATTTACTACCCCTCTTGTGTCACTACTATTAGATTATCAATTAGCCTGGTATTGCTGGATTTAGTAGCAGTTAGGCTGTCTCTACGATTCACAGGAAACTGCCCAATATTTTCTAACAGTTTCAACTTTGTTTTAATTATATGGCACATACTCTCCAAATTTCCTCAAGATGGCAATGTTTCAAAACGCCACGGTGATGCAAGGCCACATGGCACTTTGAAGCACTTTTAATGCTGAGTTAATTGTTCCCAAAAGTACTCATCGAATAATTCCTATCAACAGATTCTCCATTCTGAGCACCTTCCAAAGAAACATTGAAAAGTACACAACACATCAGCAACGAATTCTTGGATAGCTGACACATTTTATCAGACTCTGCAGGCTTGCACCAATTGCTTGTTCATTTCCAATGCAGTTCTGCACATTTAGTGATATTTGTAGGATTAACCACAGTGAGTTTAGGCAGCAGACTGTGGATTTTAGCATAAAAAGTAATATTTGAACATTTGCACATAAAAAACAGGGAATTTGCTTAATTTCAAATAGAAGAGTCAACGTTTATGAAATGTTTTCTTGGACCAGCTATTGTTAGTAATCAATATGCAACTGATTGTGTTCACATGGGCCAATCTCAGTAGTGATGCTATTTTGGAAAGAG
>NW_010392797.1:6046-14774 GCF_000710305.1 Buceros rhinoceros silvestris
AGTGAAGTAAGGGGTATTTCAAAACATTCCTGTTTAATATGATAAGACAGAGCATACAGAATACTTTAGTTAACTGTTGCAAATATGAGATATTCAGAAGTTTGGCAGATAATTTAACATGCTTCATAGTTCACAGTAATAATAGATTGTCTCTCAAAAGTCTGAGAAGAATGAAATCTTTACAAAGTCCGGCCAGATCTTAAAAAGTCACTGGCAAAACATTTTGGCAAGCTGAAAGCTAAGAAAATTTTTCCATTGCTGTCATCAACCGCATACATACTGGATATGAGCCAGTCAGTCTCAATAAGCAAACCGGATGCTGACAGTCACACTGGAGAAAGGGAGGCAAAAAGCCAGCCCTGAGAGATCGAAGGGAAGAAGTTGGAAGACAAACAGATTAACTGCATACAGAATGATGGAGATGTGCCGCAGCTTTAAGTATAAGCAAACAAAAACCGCAATATTTTCCAGCATATAGTTTCCTGAAAGATGACAAAGAAAAACAAAATGTGAAAGAATTTTATTGATCTAATTGTAACAAAGACTGTCCTTACTATTTGGTACTTGGGGTTGTAGTCCATTTGTAAGGTGAGCCAAAAATGATTTTTATCAACCTCGGGAGGTTGGAATATGGCAATGCTGTGTATAACAGCAGGATACTGACAATACTGACAACTGATAGAAACAATATAAAATACAAATTGCACACACAGTTCTTCATTAGGGCTAATAAGGGCATTTATATGCAGCCTCCTTCTCCCTTTTGCATCATAAGAGACTGCCGCATATCAGTCTGAGGTTTTTTTATTGACAGGTCCAAGTCTCTCCAGAGAAGATAGGAAAACCAGTCCCAAGTCCCTCTCACTTACGGCATGGACAGCTAGTACTTGCTTTCCACTAAATACATTGCTGCCTCCAGTATAAGACACAGTTGAAATCCAGTGCCAGTTTTCCTTGCATTGAGTCAGAATTCAGCATAAGTACAGAAACGGTCTTCATGTTGTCAAAATACATTGTTGCTGAGATCAGTTTTCTTCACTGTTTTCTTTACAGCAGGCTGCTGTTTCACCAACATCCATTTTATTAAGCTCTGTGACAGAAGGCCTTCTTGATGCCAGGAAAATGATGACAAAATTAATGGACAGCACTTCCAAATTTCTGGGCGCCTGAATGAGTGACCATTGGCCTAGCCACTGTGATTAGTGGTCACATTTTTACTTCCAACATGAACTATTAAAACACACTTTTTCAAATTATTTTTCTCATGTTGGTCAAGAACACGGAGCCCAGGCCTCTATTATTCTCAGCTTCTAGGGGTACTTCTTTACAGTGCTCTGCCCATTTCACTTGCTGCACTTTTGTGACACATCAAATTCAAGCTCTCTATTGCAAATCACCATGGTTTTTTAGTTGCTATGTGCCTCTGTTTTTCAACACCTAGAACAGTCAAAATAAAGGCATGAGAACTGTGAAAACTGGATAGGAAGAGAGATGGAAACAAGAAAATTGAATGGCAGTTATTTTGCAAAATCCATTTCTGGATTTGAAATTTCAAATACAAATTACGTTGTTGAGCCTGCATGTTGTTGCTTTTGAGTTTTGCTTCCTTGAGTTACAAAGTTTCCATGGAAATCCTCTGCTAATAATTATTTTGCTATGCTTCTAATTACAATCCCACTGCAAGTCTGGCCAGTACCACAGCAACCTTCCTTCACAGAATATCACATAGAGGAAGAAAAAGAAACCATCCAGCAAAAGCAAAAAGCAGAATCTAGTAAAATCATAAGTAAAATGCAGCTAAAAATTATAAAATCTTAGCCATATATAGATATATCTGTGACAGACAATAATTTGGTGGTGTTAAGTGCAGTCTGGATTAGTCTGTTTCGGGGGAGTTTGGTGGGGTTTTTTCCTCCTCTTCTCACTTCTAAGTTTCATTTGCCAGACTCTTTGGAAAGTTGTCAAAAATCTCATCAGTTTTCTGCGCTTTTTTTCAGATGGAGACATTAGGTCTTCTTATTACGGAATTGTTGTCTGTCTATTGTTTCCAGAAAACTGACTGCAAAACGTATTAAAAATGTATTAAAAAAAATTAAATTTAACCTGAGATTATAAATTAAATACAAAGATTTCACAATACAGGCAAATCACCACTGGACCTAACTACCAAAGTCAAGGAGAGGTTGCCTGTAAGGTGTGTGTAAGCCAAACAGAAGTTTTTGAGCCTTGTACAGAAGTTACTGGATGAAGGACCAATGCCTGTGAAACAGTTTATGTATCCCACCTCTCTCCTTAAATATCAGTATAAACCAAATTATCTCTTTTAGGATCATGGAAGTGTCCGTTTCATCACTCTGCCATCACTGTGCAAGGCTGTAGTTTGGGCAGTTCTTCACACAGCAATGGGAGGAAGGGCTGACAAAAATGCAGCCCGGGTGCTCAGACACACACACCACTGCTCATCTATCTCTAAAGAAGCTGCCATGTGCTTCCCGATACATGCATATAGCTCTATATATCACTAGGTGCAGAAAAAAGGGCAGAGCATTGAATCTGCTTTGACCTTAGGACACCACAGTGTCTCAGAGCCAAGGCACCTCACTTCTTTTTGACACTCTGACATAGCCTAGGACGAAGATTGCTCACATTGGGAATTGCAATTTTTCAGCGCTGGTACTTCAGCGGGTATCTTCCTTAAAGATTACAAAATTCAGAAAGCATTGCTTCTCCCAGACAGTTCACTCCAGATGCTGCATCTCCTAAACTTTAACCAGTTCTCTTAAGAGTCATGAAAAATTTACCTGTGTGATATCTTTAGCTTATGTTTACCTCCACAGCCATCCAGCATCCCGCTAGCATTGTCCTGCATCAGTGGTAAAGTGACAGAACTGGTAACCTGCAATCTTCAGTAGAATAAGAAGACAAGAGGAGATCTGTTATTCAAAACATGTTTCATATCCGGTTTCTTCCTGTCTTTCATGTGTCCTCACTATGCAGTCACAGAATTAAATAGACACTTCTGCTATGTTCATACTGTCTGATGCAGTTCACTGTACCCACATCAGAACAGTCAGTTTTGCTCTCTTTTACACAGGTCATCAAGCGGCAGAGGCAGTTTCAAAATTTTAATGACAAAATAGGTGCCTTTTTAAAAGCCATCAAAAAGTATGGAAAAAGGATTGAAAAATTGTCAGTTATTGGGATTGGCAGTTCTACATAAATATTGTACATTTACGATGTTGACTACATACTAACCACTAGCCATCCTTTCTTTGTGTAGGAACAGCCTTTCCTGCTACCTGCCCTAATCGTCAAATGTAGGAATTATGTGACTTCCTATTCTTTACCAGTCTGTTCTACAAAGAGCAGTAGAATTAACACTATAAGTACAATTTTTAAAATTGTGATGTGACTACATTTAAACAGATAAGAAATGTATCAATGTCTTCCTGCTTTATTGTGGTTGGTGTCTGTTTTTCAGATATCAAACAAGTAATTCTTCTTGGCTGTATATTTGGAATAGTTGGTCTTGCAGTCCTGGCACGTCTGACTTTCTTATGCAGAAAGGAGAGGTAAGACTCAATTGAACTGAAAACACAAATGAATCTGCTAAAGAGAAAGCAAGCGTCATGACCTTTTAAATATTTTTTTTTCAATGACAAATCAAACATGGTATTTTCCTGCTACTGTCTTTTATGAAAAACATCGAGTCTGGATAGTCCTTGTTGTCCTGCTGGAAGACTATGAAGCAAATTCGGAATTGTATTATCAGGACAGGCAAACATGATTGATTGACTGATTGACTGAGAAGGAATAGGACTTTTTGGTCAAAATAATGTATTTGTTGAGTGACAAGGCTACCTGATTAAAAGTGTTCTGTTTCAGAACAGGTGTGCTCATAATACCAATAGCTAAATTTGATGTATCATCTAAGGAATGCATTGCATTAACTTCTTGCATATCTTTGAACACATTCACATTTTTAGGCATGTATGAATTTGCCTAGAGAATGCTTATATGTCTCTTGTGCCACAGAGATGAATAGAATTTTAAAGATATATCCATTTGCTGCCCATTCCTGGAACCTTTCTATACACAGAAATAAACTCGCTATAAGAACTATTACATTTTCAAAAGAAATCTCTACAAAATGTTATGTGGCTCGTAAATTATTGCTTTGAGGTTTTAGTCCTTTGTTTTAAAACTTTATGATTTCTTATATTCTGTATATTATTCATTCTGTTAGCCAGTGCTAACAAGACACTTAAAGGAATATTTTTTTAGCTCCTTGCCTTTCCAACAGGTTCATCACTGCAAAGGCTCCTGAAACAGGACCGAGTACGATAGTCATGTCCTTCACTGAAAATACAGCCCACTGAAATCTGAGCTCAATCATCAATTAATTGTGTCTATCAGAGGGCCAGAGTCACTACTGAATTTTTAAATCCTTCCCTTTAAATCACATAAGCATTGTTTTCAACACTTCACAGAGAACACTCATACACAAAACACTTTTTCTTCCTTCCCTGTACAAAAAATCTGGATACTCAACACAGGGTAGATAACCGTAGCAATTAATGCTTTTTGCATACATAAAAATGCATAGTCAAAAGACACTTGCTATATTTGCCAAATTCCCAGATTCCAGACACATACACCCAAGTGGTTTAAAGCACAGCTATTACAGATGTATAGCATTTTCACATTTGGGAGCAGCTTACAGAACTGATACTCTAAACTCAGCATTGCTCATCGTAAACAAATTAAAAAAAATAGAATGAAGCCATCAACCCTTATAAACTCTCATTTATTTTGAAAATCTATGGGTAATTGTCATAGGCTACCAAAGCACTCAGTGGGGCTGTATATTTGGATGGCAGTGGAGGATGCAGTCCTTTGTATAGCAGTAACAAATTTTGAACAAATAAATTTTAACTAGGGGAGGCTTATTAGACAATTATTGAATCATGAAAGTCTGTCATCTACTGCATACTCTTCTGGATTTCAGGTTAAATATAACTCAATGCCAAGTCATATCTTTTATATAAGAAGGAAAAGAAGCTATGCTATACAATGTAGGTCTTTGAAAACTTCTGTCTCTGCACCCAACTCTGACAATCACCCAGAAAAGGAGCTGCTCTTGGTGTTCACAGCTAGGACCATACTTACGTAGTAAGGTAGAGTGAAGTATCTCAAGAGCAAGGCCAACAGAAATATACAAAACTCCTAATAATTGAATGCTATATGCTTTTAGATTTCTTTCTCCATTATCAAACAAACAGAAAACCAAGTAGGGGCTCTATTTTCAAGCTCTCCCCAGTCACCCTTCTATTCTAAAAATTAAGTATAAGTTTCTCATACAATCGCATGATTCTAGAGGAGAGATGGGGGGTGGGGGTGGGGGAAGAAGGTTCTAAAAATTGCATGAAATCAAAATACCAAGGTGCGCAGCAAATTGGTTTATGCTTTTCCCTCCCAGTTAGTTGTGAGGGTTGCCAGGTGACTGCAAATGTATCTATTAATATCTGGTGATAGGTTTCACTCAGCAAAAAAAAAGTCCAGAATTTACCACTGAATCCCAAGTTCCCTGCTCACTCAGTGATTTTTCCTGTCTTTTTTGAACTCAGAAACCACTCTTCTTCCCAGACCCTTTATTATCAGTGTTTGCAAACCAGTAACATTTGCCCAGTTTAACCTTTTGCTCCTATAATTTAGATGATTGTACTAGAAAACAGAAATTGATTGTTGCACAGGAATAACAGCAAACCTTCAGTATTCTCCTATTACATCAAATGTTGCTCAAACAGAAGTGCTACATATCCTTCAGTCACTACTTTTGGTAACTGAGGTGTCTTGAATCTTCAGTGGCGTATGACAGTGGAGGGATATTGTTCCTTGGGGGAGGTATGCACTGGAATTACGCAGAAGTTTAAAAGTTGCTGACACATCACTATTTCACCTAACCCAATATTCTTCTCACCTTATCTAAGCAATGACATTATGGTAACTACTGTACAGTCATCTCTAGACTACCAGGGGGTTTTTTAACTTTTTATTTGTTTTTTCTTCCAAAGACACAAAGGCAACCAGAAACTTGTTTCAGAGGTTCCAGTTGTATCTGAAGAAGAAACAACAAAATTCCAGAGGAGTTTTTAACGAAATACAGAAAAAGCACAGCAGAGCATTAAATCGTCCACAGCAGCAAAGACAGACTTTCCAAACACATTCAGTGGTTTTATATAGTCTGCTATCACTTGATTTCTGCTTTCAATATAATGAGGGTTGATTCGTATGGGAAATGCTGACCAACTTTCTGGGATTGTATCATGGCAGGCTCAGCATTGTTTTCCTTGAATAACTGCAACATGCATACTCTTTCTTTTTTAATACCTAGCTGTATTACAGTGTTTTGTTGTCTTCATTAAAAAGTGATTTCTGAACTACTACCTTGTACAGCATCCTTTAAAAAAAAAAAAAAAAATCACCATTTGCTTTTGCCTATATCCTGAAGGGTTTGTGAAGTCAGTTCTATATTGTGCAACTCTTTGATAGTGAAAGATTTACTAACTTTTGCAGGTCATTTAGTCTGGTTTTCTAAGATCTTTAATCTGTAAACTACTGGAAACTCATGCCAGTTTCAAAAAACAAGGACAAACTATGTACCAGATGTACGAGAAAACTGAATGAGTTTAACGCTACAGATTTTACACTGTAATAGGAGCAAGACAAATTGAAAGAAATGCCTCAGACCATGTATTATGAAGCATAAAATTATTCATTACTTATTAGCTGCCATGCTGTTGCCATTGTTGCTGTTTCTAAACAGGGACCACAAACCACAAGCAGAAAATTAAAAAATGAGAATGAGTGATCTTGAATACAGGAAGTTGAAATACAAACAATTCTGTACAACAGAAAGAAGAAATCTCATTTTTTAAAAAAAGAGCTTCAAAAGAGGACTGCGGAATGGTCATTAGCAACAACAAATTGGCTGTCCATTGCTAGTGTGCTACAGTTTATTTAAAAAAATGTGGAACTGATGTATACACACACAATGTACATTTTTGTGTGTACAACTGCTTAGTGGAGAAAGTGGGCAGCAGAATAAACAAAGGTGATTTTGCCTAGGAGTGCTGGAAGTCTGAACTGGCCTTTCGGAGGCATGAAAGGTTGATTTGTGAACGTAGTTATCAACAAGTGTTAAAAATTTGTAATCCTTCTCTATTCCAGTGTCCTGGAACAGAATGCTGGATCAAATGGACTCGAAATTGGGTGAATGGGTAACACCATGGAGGTCCACAGTCCTTAGAGAGGAGAATTTTGTGGATCACGAAAATCATAAAGTAGTGATGTCTCATGTGCATTAGACAGCACGTACCACAAGGAAGTTCTGCACGCACACACCGTGACTCGTACAGGAATGCTAGCAGCACTTGATGTCGGTAGCTCAGACTGGGAAGGGTATATATGGAATTAATTAGACCCCAGTCCTCCTGAAAAATTTGTGTCTTAATCTGAGAACACAGTTGATTTCTGTGAATCATAAATATTAGGCTTAGCCCATCAGAAACAAAGCAGTGCTAAAAATAAACACCCACCACCACCACAAGCTGCTTCTTCTGGTCAGCCTTGAAGACTGACCTCCCATCACAGCGTTCCCTAGTTTACACAGAGACATGCGTGCACACACACAGACACATGCACATACATGTATATTCAGTGGCAATAAAATCATGTCCGTCCGCAACACTCTGGTGCAGTCAAAGCTTAGGAACGGGAAGCTTAGCAGAATTTGTGAGCCAAATAAATGAAAATACTTATATATCATATGTGTGGGGAGAAACTAAATATTTCCACATTGGTTTTCAGTATTTCATCAGCTTAAAAATTCTACACTGGGAATTCAGCTCAAAGAAATGAGAATGTGGCACATTCTATGATATTAACGTATACATGTAAAGCAATGCAATCTTTTGTCTGCTTTTTATACATATCTCAAAGGCCAAAAGAAATTTAGGCACGTTTTTCTCCTCACAGTCAACCTTGCAGCTTTATATAGGATGAGAGGATTCTGCATGCTGGAAGTGAGACACACCACAGTGCGCATTAATAAAATAGTTAAAAGCATATAAGCTGTATTGAGTTGCTTCCTCCTCCAGAGTAGCAAATTTGCTCTCTCGGATGTTTAAAGGTGCCACCCCATGACATAGCAACGGTGTAAAGGTGCTCCAGGGACAGGAGGTTTGACCTCTTTCAGTTCCTGACAAATCTAGTGTACCTTCCTCTATGTGGTTTTTGCCGTTGGTGGTCGGTTCGGTTTCGTTTGGCTTTTTTCCTGTGGGCTGTTTTCTAGCAAATAACCACTGCCAGTGCTGAAACGTCTCACAAGTCAGCTAATAAGCCTCTGTAGAAGCTCAGACAATAGCTTTATAATGGACCACGTCGACTTTTTTTGTCCTTTGCCGTCTGCATACAGGTGGGGGGAAAAAGCTACCAGTTACCTTTGTGCACGTGCATTCACCGCAGGCAGCCAGCAGCACTGCTCCTTTTCTTTCGGTTCCGCGGTCTGTCAGCTGCCGCCTGTTCGCGTGTTTGTCTCTTTGCGTGTCGGTATCGCTGCGGGTATATGTGTGTCTCCTTGCGACCGCCGGCGCGTCCCAACTTTTGGGGATGTGTGAGCGCCCGTTCTTCTGTCCCTGCGTACCCGTGCGAGAAGCCGTGCCGGTGC
>NW_010392798.1:0-1318 GCF_000710305.1 Buceros rhinoceros silvestris
CGTGACCATCAACCCCATCATGACCATCACCGTGACCATCGTCACCACCACGGCACAAACCCATCACTCCCATGACCACCATCACCATGACCACCATCATCACCGTGACCATCAACCCCATCATGACCATCACCATGACCGCTGTGAGCCCCGTGACCATCGTCACCACCATGACCGTTGTCATCACCATGACCATCATCATCACCATCACCACCATCACCACAACCACTGTCACCACCACTGGATGCACCCATCATCACTCACATGACCACAGCCATCATCGCCATCATCACCACCATGACCGTGGTCATCGTGACCATTGTCAGCACCATGGGATGGGCCCGTCGCCCCCATGACCATCATCGCCGTGACCATCGCCACCACCACAACTGTCACCATGACTATCATCATCACCACCACAACCGCCTCCACGACCATCATCACCATCACCCTTGTGACCATCACCCCCATCATCATCACGACCCCTTGTCACCGTTACAAACACCCTCATGAGCGCTGTCTCCATGACCATTGTCACCACCACGGGATGGGCCCATCATCTCTCCCATGACCATCATCACCACTGTGACCACTGTCACCGCGACTGCCATCGCCATGACCATCATCCCCACTACAGGATGGACCTACCCCCCCAAAACCATCATCACCGTGACTGTCACCACCTCCATGACCACCGTCACCCCCACAACCACCAGCTCTATGGGCACTGTCACCACCAGGACCATCATCACCGTCACGTCCATCACCACGACCATTGTCACCACCGTGACCACTGTCACCACCACACGGGACATCCCTTTCACCACCACAACCGCCACCACCACTACGGGATGTCCCCATGACCAGCGTCACCTCCGTGACCCTCACTGTCATCAGACAATGTCCCTATCACCATCCTGGTCACTGTCACCACCACCACAGGACGTCCCCGTGACCACCACCACGGCCACTGTCCCCACCACGGGACATCCCCATCACCACCAGCACAACACAACCGCTCCCGTCACTGGTGTCCCCACCACCGGGGGGTATGTCACAGCTGTCCCCACTGGCACCACCTCGGGGTGCCCTTGTCACCCATGTCCCCATGGGCCACCCGTGTCACCCCTGTGCCTGTTGGTGTCACCAGAGACCACCTGTGTCCCCACGGGCCACCTCAGGTCACACAGGGCCGTGCAGGACGCCCTGTGTCACCCTGTGGGGCGGTGCCATCATGCATGTCCCTGTCACCATGGGTCCCCCCAGCTCCGTCACACACATGTAGCCCATGGTCACCATGTCCCCAAGGCCACAGGAC
>NW_010392799.1:0-561 GCF_000710305.1 Buceros rhinoceros silvestris
CCTCTGCCCGTGGGGAAGAAGCTCTGAGGGCAGCTGGGGCCAGTACTTGGGACATGTTGGAGCCATCTTCAGCAGGCTCCTGGCCACTTTCCTGGAGTGCTGCTCAGTCATGAGGAGGAGCACCTTATCCAGGCTGCACCGCGCTGGCCCCATGCCGACATTCTCCACGTTCTTGCGGATGCACCTCATGATCTTTCGCACCTGGACAGGACACAGGTGAGGACGGTGCTGCCCCTGGGGTGCAACCATTTCCTCAGGTGCCACCGCCACTGCTGCCCTTCCCATCCCTCTCTCAGGGATGGCCTCAGGTGCCTGAGAGAGGAGGAACAAGGGCTGACACATCTCACAGGCATCCAGGCCAGCCACAGGTCACTTACATCTGCCAGCCAGGAGGCCGGGGCTCTCATGACCGTGTCCAGGACATTCCTGCCAAACTGCCTGTTCTCCATGTCACGTGCTGCCAAAGCCTCAATGATCTGACAGATAAGGAGAAGATGGGGCGCTTCCAAAACCCGGGGTGATGACAAGGCTCTGGATAAGGTGGGCTCCTACGCTGTGCTT
>NW_010392800.1:0-2293 GCF_000710305.1 Buceros rhinoceros silvestris
CAGCGAATGGGAAGCAAATGCATTGTTCAAATCCAGGGTAATCCTCAATGCGCTTTGATCTTCTACTAAAAAGTAACAAAGTAAGAACATTATCCCGTGCCTTCCGCAGATTTAAAAACATGCAAAATGGAGGAACTGCTTTTGCTCGGGAAGATCCGACGTCTTTTTCTATTGTGCAGGATTATTTCTTAATGCATATCGCATCTGCTACGGCTTCATCCAGCAAAGCTTTAAATGGCTCAAGGAAGAGACTTTACGGTTTATATCTGTTCTGTCGGCGCTGAGATAATGGTCTTACGGTGTTGCATGAAAGTCACTGAAGTATTAAAAACAAGAGGAAAGGTTTCAGTGAGGAGCAGTCCGCCGGGGTGCTGCACGCGTGTCTGATCCGAGCTGCTGTTCCACACTGGGCGTTGTGGCAGACCCTGCAGGTGAAGTGAAAGGCTGAGTCTCTCCCAAGTTACTGAGTCAAAAAAAAAAAAACCAATTACCGCCACCCAAACCCCCCTTTTATTTCTGAATTGTATTTAGAGCAGATATTTTCAGACCGCAAACGAGCGATCCGTCAAACCCCTCCTGCGGGAGGCTCGTCTGTCTGTCCGGGGTTTATTTTGGAAGGCAAGCTGGGCTTTTTTCATTTCTTCATTACAATGAAAAACGTGAACCTTTTTCTCCTGTTTGTTTTCTCCCCCAGACTTGTTTGCTTCAAAACAACGGGTAAGATCCTGCACCACTCGAGCCCCTGGGAGACCTGCCAAGACACCGCTCAGCTGGTGCGGATTTCACACCGCAATGCAAGCACTACGGATGCTGAATTTTAGACAAAAACAGCCTCTTCCCAAATGCTTTTCCATCACTGAAATTAAACAAACTGCAGACATCCCAACAGGTGAGGCTAAAACCCCCTTCTCGCCTAAACACTCAACGTTCTTGCTCTTGACTCCTGCGAGGTTACAGCTGAACTCGCGGTTCGGTTCTCACGGGCGGGCGGGCAGGGCAGGACCTGAGCAGCGAGCGCAAATCCCTGCCTTCCCCGCACTGCCTTTAACCGTGCCACCAGACACTCCTTACGGGCAGAAAAAACGAGAAAGCGAACCATCCTGTGATCTCTATGGGTCGGGATTAAGACTTCGACGAGTTGGCTTCCTCAGCTAACTCAGCTTTCAGCTAACGTTTCATTTTCGATCGAGAGATGTTGACTCACTCACTGCAGTCCCGCGTGAGCAGTTCCGCTCTGCTCCTTGGAGCAGAGGGTCCCTCTGTGTCCCGGGTTTCAATGTTTGCGCACGCAATAGATGACAGACACTGCTGGCTTCAATAAAATCTGTGCTCAAGCCCTCAGTGATACCTTGTTCTCCACCTCAAGAGCGGCAGGGCAAGGGACAACTTAGCTGTGATGTCCCGGGTTTCAATGTTTGCGCACGCAATAGATGACAGACACTGTTGGCTTCAATAAAATCTGTGCTCAAGCCCTCAGTGATACCTTGTTCTCCACCTCAAGAGCGGCAGGACAAGGCACATCTGAGCTGTGACACTGCAGTAGGATCCTTGTGAAGCACCAAGTGCTCAGCAAATGGCAAAAGTGTCTCTTGAGGAGGAGCCGAGAGGCGCCCGTGCTCGGATATTGCTGCAGCGTAACAAAAGCAGAATGAGACAAATTTATTGCTGTTATTTTTATCGACTAAACTTCGTGTTCAATTTGCAGGAGGTGTGTTCAGTGGGAGGGCAGTCCCTGGAACCCCCTGCCTAACCCAATTAACGCCAGGATAAGCTCGCTGCCGCACAGACTACGTGTATCAATCAGCCCTCGGCGGGACACTTTCCTGGTGATGAAGCACAAGGAGATTTGGGAGAGGGAGGATTCTTCGTGCTGGGAAGAGGCTGCAACATCCCAGGACAGGACGTGCAAAATGCTCCTCTGTTAAATAAAATGAATAATATGCAAGAGCTAGTTACGGAATAGCTGGAACCGTTTATAAACCAACGGGTTATAAATCTTCCTCCATCTGCCGCGTGCGAGGCTTCCAGCACACAGACTGCTGTCAGAACACCAGCAGGCATCGATCGCCTTGTCAAGCACGTGTTGGAGAAGACTCGTAGGAGAACGGAAGATGGCAAAGACAGCAGCGGCTACGTGCAGCTGTGGCTCTCACAGGAGCGTGGCTCTCACAGGAGCAGCTCAGCCGCTCGCGGTTGCACCTCCTCTCTGTTAGCTGCTGGGGTAGATGCTGCCTTGCTGCCGCTGAGGCAGCGCAGCCCTCGCAGCGCATCCACAGCCCCGTTGCCTTGCCAC
>NW_010392800.1:2352-3922 GCF_000710305.1 Buceros rhinoceros silvestris
CCCCGCAGCGCATCCACAGCCCGGTTGCCTTGCAACTGGGGCAAACCGGGTTCGCCCTGGCCTTCCTCTTGGAGCAGCTGAGGGATCGCGGTTACTGTGCTTTAAAAAGAGCAGCCCCTGGTCTGTGACTATCACCCTGATCCCCCAGCGCGGGCTCTCCCAGCAAGCACACAGGTTCTCTCCACTCTGAAAGTTACGTGTTATCATTTTAATGTCCCGATTATTTACAGTGTGGTTTACAGCCGTGTACTGTGCTGTCATTCTTGTTTTCCTGCTCGCGTGCGGCCCTAGGCAGAAGGCGGGTAACGTTCTTGCTGCGTGCTGTCCTCACCTCTTCAGCGACAGCAGCTCTGAGACTGCGTCAAGCTCTGGCGAGAAGGCGGGCGATGCGGGTCTCTGTCAGAAGCTTCTTCTGATGCCTCTGAAAAGGCACGTACAGTTCCTGCTCCTGGGAGGGCTGCGTGACCTGGAGGGGTCTCTCCTGGCGGGGAGTGACCCTGGCCTGAGCTGAGCACGAGGCTCTGCTGACTCCTCGGTAGCTTAGTCCTAACACCTCCCTCCCTTCTCCCTGAGCTTTGAACCTGACCGATGGGGAGGATGCAAAGTCTTTCCCTGCGGGCCCTGGGGGTTCCCTGCAGAGCAGGAAATATCCTGCAGATCAGGTGGTGGGATTTGGCTGGAGGCTTACCAAGCCCAAGGTCCTGACCCTCGGAAGGCGTTTCTGAGCCCTCCCCCCACCTCCTCCTCTCCCCCCCGCTCCCCAGCAGATGGTACTGCTGCTCTGGAGCACCGGTCTCCAGTGTCTCTGCGTGATGCTCCTGCACGCTGCCTCGTCCATCACACTGGAAGTTTTTAAGTTAAGGGTGTGTCGTTTGCAGGCTCAGTCCAATGAACAAAAGACCTGAATTTGGCCCAGACCAGCTGTGCAATAAAGACAAAGGGTAACGCTACCGGCCAGTTCCGCTGCCCAGCCTACACTGCCCTGTTCAGCTGCGCAGTGATAACTGCAGTTCCCGGCAGAGCAGACCCCCGCTTCTCTCCCAGGCATCCATCAGCCCTCCCGCCACCAATCCGATATTTATGGGGATTTTAGGTCTTCTCCGAAGTCCCCGCACAGCAAGATGTAAATGGGGACAAGCTGAAGGAGGAAAGACAAACTGATGGATTGTTAGACAGACCGTATCGCTTTGCAGAGTTGACAATTAAATTCATTAACTCAATCTGCCTTGCGTTAATAGTGCGGGTTTGATTGCCCTCTTGCCTACAGGTAAATCTCCATCAAAATTACAACCATCAGTTAGTCCACGTTTTTAGAAACTGTATGTGCTGGGGGAAAAAAAATAGCGAAATCTGTTGCTGTTTCCTTTCTGCCAGCAGCAGAGCGCTGCTCCAAGCGCAGCAGGAGGTGCGGAGCCACAGTGACCTCAGCCGGCGCCACCGCGACCGTGCGGCACCAGCAGCCTCGGCTCTGCCTCCACCTGCTTCAGCCGGAGGGTGCTGAGCCCCTGCTGCCCTGCAGCCCCGCTCCTGCCCGCTGTGACACGGCCACACGCCACAGCCCTGCCGGACC
>NW_010392800.1:4160-6983 GCF_000710305.1 Buceros rhinoceros silvestris
GCAGCGGCCAGGCAGATGATGGTACTGGGGTGGTGCTGGCGCTGGTGAGCAGGGTTTATTGCAGGCTCCAATTAATTTAGATTTTTTTTTGCATGCACTTGTAGGAGATGTTTTGAAACAGTGTCCCCAATATCCACAACATAAGCAGCATACATCTCGTGCTGATGTCAGCCTCAAATCTAAGGGCTGCGGTGACGTGAAATAAAAAATTCTCAGTAAAATCCTCTATGAAGTGGATTAATTTAATAAAAATTGTTATGCTATATGAAATTTTCTGCAGCATATTCTTATATTTTGAATTCTCACGTCACAGCTCAGAGCAAATAGAGCTTCATAAAAAAAAAAAGGTGCTGTAAAGAGCGTTTACACGCGTGTTCCAAGGTGAGAGGTGACACTCTCTGTTAAGGAGCTCGTTTTCACATCTCTGCCCGCGTGTTGTGCTCACTCGTCAGGCTGAGATCGCTGCATTTACAGACAACAGAGCGGTGGTTTGCACCGGAGAACAGCACCTCGTGCCTTCCCTCTGGCAGACCCCCCGTTCTACAACACGTCCGGTGCAGAAACAGCGGTGAGCAACCGGTACTTTCACGGACAGTAGAGCCCTGGTTTTCCACCGATAAGCCAGAAAACCAAGATTTTTTTTCTCAGCACAGCACATAAATCCTGTGCAAGCCCTGAATCAACGGCTAAAACAAAAACCCGTTTTGTCCCTTTTGCATCCGCGGGATGATGCAGGTTTGTGCCGCACTGGGAGTCCCTCCGCCAGCTGTTCAGGGGCGATGGCTCCGGAGCCCAGCGCCCTCCAACTCCCAGCCCGGCTCCTCCGGCCCCGGTTCCCGTGCCGTGGGGTAGAACGCTCCTCGTTGGCAGCGGGAGGAGGTCGCAGCACTGGGCTGCGCTGCGAGGGAAGTGGCTCCGAGGGCGGGGGGCCACGGGAGGTGTGTGTTCAAGTGCCGAGAGCGCGCGGGGAACGGGCACGGCTGGTGCTCGCCGAGCGCTGCTTCACGTCGCTTCCCCACAGAGGGTCCAGGCAGTCCCAGCTCCAGCCTTGAGCCGGTTCTTGCTGCGGAAAACCTCGGCAGGGAGAGATGCTGGGTGCCTTGCTCAGAGGAAAGTCTCTCAACATGGAGAGACGAGGGGTTTGCTGATACGGTGTGTCTGGGTGTACCCCTTCCATCTGACCCCTTGTCTCCAGAAGCTTTAAACCTGAACTACGCGTGTACAACATAATTCTGGTTGTGTGAAACACGTGTCCTCTCCTGCTTTGAAGTTAGCTTGGAATCCCTGTGTGGCCTTGTTTTATTTTTTCCGCTTGCATCATCTGGAGAATCAGAAAAAAAGTCCAGAGCTTGCTGGTGTATCAGAAAAATGTCACTTATTTTAGTAAAATCCTGGCACTGCCATCGGGAGAACAGGCATCTCCACTCTCCCTGCAGACTGCAGACAGCTTCGTTCACGTACTCTAACACACGTCAGAGCAGCCAAGGAGGGTTTTGTTGTTGTTGTTGTTGTTGTTTTCAGCAGGGTGGATGTTGGCTTATTGGTTATGAGCCCTGCACAACCGCTGCAGGGGAAACACGCAGCCCTGACACGAGAGCAGTAGGAATAGCAATGCTGGTGTCCGCCCCCGAGGGGAAATAACTCGCTTTGTTGCACCGACCTGTGGCACGGAGCACCTGGCACGGGATGGGGAACAACCCTTCGTGGTTTTCTGGGAGAGCGCCTCATCATCACTGCGCCATGCTGGAGGAGAACTGCCAAAAATGATCGGGCACAAGGTCACTGGTACCAGGCTGGATGCTCAGGGTGAGGAACATCAGCAGCAGAGGGCTGCAGGCTTTTCTACCGACTGATAATGTGGCCTGAAGCTTTCAGCCCGCTGGCTAGCTGCCACTCGGTTCTTGGCTATCGTGCCCTGACGCCTGTGAGCAAAACTATGTTAAAAAGGCCGTCTCTAGCCTCCCATAAAGAAATATTTCAGGAGTGACAGGCACTTTGGGAGCTGACAGGAAGAAATGGTGACCCTGCTTTAACCAACCACGCAGCGCGCTCCGCTCCACAGCATCACGCATTTTTCAGGTAAGCCCTCCCGGATGTCGAATCATAAAGGGATTGCTCGGGAAAAGGCACGCTTCTGTTCCTCACCTCACCGTACTAAGGTCATAAAGACCCTGAGAAGCGGCCGGGTTCATCCGTGTCCTCCGCTGGCCCCTGTGCAATGCCGCATGGCCACAGAGCCACAAGAAACCGCGTCTTTCTAGCAAGCACTTGTAACGCCTTGTTCGTATGTGCCCCCCTGAAAGGACGTACGCAGCGTCTGTGGCTCGGATGTGACCCTGCGTCTGGAGACACCCTGGGCGTGTGCTGCCTTTGCAGTCCCCAAACCTGCGGGTCAGGAATAACCCGAGCACAGGAATGTACCCGTGTCCGCTCCAGCGCGCAGCGGCTGGGACTGGCCTCCTCCGGGAGGGACGGGGCAGGCAGAGCCCGTGGGTTCGTGGTTCGTTGGTTTGGGGTTGTTTTCGCTCAAATTCAAGAATCAGCAGTGTTTCCATCAGGAGATGTTAAAGCACGCTTAGGAAGAAAAGGGAAGATAAATGCTTCACTGTAAGGTTTTTCCTTTCCCTTTTCTCCACAGGTATGTTTATATTCTCATTTCTGATGATTCCTACAAGGCTTTTCTCCAAGACTTTAGCATTACCTTCTCCACTTGTCCTCCACGTTTCGTAGGCGATGAAAGCGAGTGTCATCTGGCACAACCGCCCACGCGCTGGGGCCAGCCGTCACCCCCGCTCAGCACCTGCGGCAGGGTCCCAGCTCCGC
>NW_010392800.1:7567-13073 GCF_000710305.1 Buceros rhinoceros silvestris
GTGGTGGTAACTAACCGCCAGAGGGTGAACTGGGCCGGCAGAGGTGGTCCCGGGACTGGGGCATCAGCCCAGCACGAGGAAGACTCCTGCTCTTTGGGTACGTTTCCTGTCCAGCCATAAGAAAACCGCTCATGCTGTCGTGAGACAAGGGAGGAGTTGGTCGAGCAGGACATGAGAGGGTCTGAGGCGAGGGTGAGGGTGTGGAAGATGAGAGCAGCCGCTGCTCTGTGCAACGGGGTGATGTACGTGTCTCACCGCACGGTTTTGGCGGGGGGCGGGTTGAGCTTTGCATGACCTGGTCCCCTTACACCCTCCCTCGAAACAAGCCGTTCTCCAGTCGCTGTGAAATTCTGCCAGTCTCCATGAAGATCCGATGGCAGTATTTGCTTGACGTTTTTCCCAGCGCTGGTCGGTGGTGAGCGAAGGATGTGCGAGGGGAAGATGAAGCTATAGACGGCGGGTTACAGCTCGTGGATCAGACTCAGCTGGCAGAGCCACAGGGCAATCGGGTGACAGCCCACAGAAACCTCTTGACTGACACCGACTGAGCACCCAGCCCCGTCTTCTGAAGTCAGACTCTTTTACAAAGGACTGTGACGTCTGTAACGTTTTTCCTGGCTGTTTGTTACGAGACACAATGAGAAGATGGCACGAGCTCTAACAGAGAACTCTGAGCTTTCCTGCCTTTCAGTTTACTCCTCCCGTAGTATCGGGTTTTCTGTCGTAACTAGACTGCAGATCGAAGGGCTGGCTCTGTCCAGGGAATTTGGTGTTTTACATTTAGAAGGAACGTTTAATGAATTATGCTGCCCCCAGATAACCCCTATTTCATTTTTATATAACGCTCAAGGCTAAGGATTTTCTTCCTGATCCTTCTCGGGTGTTTGGTGGTATGATTCAAGACTGGCCACATCGCTGTTCCCATCCTTACTTCAGACCCAATCCTGCAAGTGCTGAGCGCCCCAACTCCCACCCAGCACAGAAAATGGCTTTAATACAGCAAGAAGCTTCGATTTGTCAAAGGCGTAAAGTTCAGAGTGAAACTGAGTATTTAACCTTTTTCTCTCTGTGGCTCGTGAACAAAACGTATGAGGTAAACATGACCGTGCTGTAATTTAATATTTAGTGCTTTTTGTACTAGTACCTAATTGCTAGATTTTAAAAACGAAAAGTACTCTAGAACATGAGATTGCCTTTAAACGTTCTGTCCCCCGAATCCCAGCAGCTATTGACAACTGTCCAAATGATCTGCCTGGAGTGCCCGAAACCCTCCGCCTTGACAGACCTGGCCACGTGCAGATGACGGTTTGTCAGGGCAGTTCCCACGCTGGTGAGGCTCCTGCAGCAGAGAGCCTCAGTGTCCTCTGCCCGGGTGTTTCTGGGTTCAGCGGCGTGAGCTGTTACTGCTGGGGGGTACATTCGTGCACAAGGAGAATGAACTTAGTCTTCAAGGCACGGTGTGGGTCGAGAGGACAGAGATGGGTCTGTGACAGGTACGCAGCAGTCTTGTCTGCATCTATCCCGTTTAGTCCAAAACTGCTTCTGCCGATGACCAGAAGAGGAGCTTAGTTTGGAAGCACGAATAGTGACGGCCAGTCACTGTGAGCCTGGGAGCCAAGACGTCCAACCTACGGCAGCTTGGAACTTCACTGTCTCTCCTGGATACTTCTAGGATGCCTGAACTCACTCAGGAACCCGAAGCAGCTGAAGACATTCGCAGGCAGGAGGCGTGTGAGGGGATGCTCGGCAGGACCTGAAAGGGGTTTGTTTTCCTGTTTAGGGAGACGAGCCAACGACAGCCGCATTGCGGCAGCGTACCCTTGTTCAGGCAAAGTTCTGCTCTGCTCAGTGTCGTCGGGAGCTAATGAAACAGTTCAACAGTCCGGTGGTGCTCCGCCCAAAGAGGAAGAGTTTTACTGTGTTTTTTGAGTAACTGAAACTTGCAGAGTTTTTTCTGCTGATGTGCCCAAGCAGTCAGTGCAAGCCTGTCCCCACACAGCTCCGTGAACAGCAAACACACAAGCTGCCGGCTATGCGGCCCTGATCCCTGGGGAGGCGCTTCTGATCGTGAAATATACGGTATCTCAACCCGCTCCACTCGCAAAAAGACGTTCTTCAGCCTTGTACGTCGCTATGGCACCTGCCCTGCTCCTCCAACAGCAGTTTCTTTCCCTTAGCTGGGGCGGAAAACCAAACGTGGTTCAGTCCTCTGGCCTCCAGCAGCGGCAGCTCCGCGTTAACACAGCCCCCCCTCACCGGTGATTCCAGCGAACGCGGCGGGCTGCGAGGGAGGGCGAGTGCTGGCAGTGCGGCTGCGTGCTCCTTTCTGCCACCCCTGGAACAGGGGCCGTAATCTCCAACGAAAGGGCAGGGCGGCTATCGGGGACGGTGACCCCCGGAATACCTCGCCGAGGCTGGCAGGGGCCACCCGAGCACGCCTGAGGGCTCGCCACTGTCCCCGCGAAGAACCGGTGCAGAGAGCCGCTGGACTGCCCACTTCCATCGCGCTCCGCCGTGCGCTGATTTCCCCACGTGAAGAGCCTTTGGCTGCCCTTCAGAGCCTGCTTGTGCCACGAAAGAACCGGTGCCGAGAGCCGCGTGCTTGCCCGCTTCCTTCGCGCTCCGCCGTGCGCTGATTTCCCCACGTGAAGAGCCTTTGGCTGCCCTTCAGAGCCTGCTTGTGCCAAAGATCCTTGTCAGACGACTCCAGAAGCGTGAGGAGAAAGCATTTGCCTCCAAGATGCTCCCGTTATTTACAGAGACTGCTCCGGACCCCGCCGTATGGAAAAACTGGACAGAAATCCTTGCTGACATCTGGAACCAGCGTTTTCTGGGTCACGCTGACCCGTGTGCCCTGCAGCCCGCTCCCGGTGCGTTCCGTCGGCCCGCTCTCCAGGGCGGCAGTCAGGGAGCTCCCGCTGAAGACTGGCCGGAGCTGCCAAGGTGGGGATGTTCCCGGCACTGCTGAGGAAGATCAGGTGGCTCGTCGGCTTGTCTTTTCCACGCTGTCGGGGTTAAATGTGTCACCGGACTCCAGAGTCACAAACCGATGGTTTGATAAGGACACATTTCAGGCTGGAATGTGACTTCAGAAGATTAGCTGGGAATGTCCCCCTCCTCTGGACCTGGGGGTCCCATCACTTCCTGGGAAGGTCTGGAAACACCACCGCAGAAATTCCTGCTTCACCCCAGGTGTTGGCAATGCCCTTTATTTCATCCCCCCCTTCCCGGTGACACCATTTCAGAGTCTTTATAACAATTGGAAGGTCTTTTCTTCCTAGGTCTGGGGCTGCCGCAGAAGTTGCGGTTAGTCTGTACTGCAGGGCTGCCTGCAGAGGCAAGACGCCGAATCCCACGACCCACGGTGGGTCCCTTTGCCTTCCCGCTATCCTAAAAGAACAAGAGCTTGAGGAAGAACCTGGGAGGAACTTCATCCTTCCCGAACTCAAAGGAGCTGAAGTTCCAGGCCGACAGCGTATCAGACGGGCGATGCAGGTCATTTCACGTACCGTGGCAAACGAGCGGCTGATGTTTGTCTTCGCCAGATCTTTTCCACGAGGAGATCTGGGAGCAGCAGCCTGTGTTATAAACACTAGAGAAAAATGACAGTCGCAGTGTTGTCTCCCGCTTCCAAATGATGATGCGCGAGGCACAGACATAACTTCTCGGCAAGGATCCGTTTGTCAAAGCAAAAGAAGCCAACTGCGGCGGGGAGAGAGCCGATAGATCTTGGCAGACTGGCGGATGCCAGCAAAAACGTAAACAGAGGTTGCTGTGACTGATGGATTAACGGAGTCACCAGCTTCAGAATCACAACTGTTGGTGCGTGTGTGACGAGTCGAGAGAGCGATGTCACCGTCTGCGAGGTTTGACATTTGCTGTAGTTCCTACTCAGTTTTAATCTCTGTGTAACACTCAATCCTCAGCTTTCCACCAGGAAGACAGAAGGAGTAAGATTCCCGCAAATGGGATAACCCGTTTGAAGGCAGCTGACCTAGAAGAGGAGAGAGCAGAGATGAAAATTTCTTGACATTTTTATGAACTCATCATTTTTGCCATTTAATATATAAAAAGAAATTCCTATTTCCACTGATTGATCACTTTAATGACTAAATGTACTCAGTGATTTGGTGGCTTGAGTGGATGAAATTTCCCTTGCTGGCAGGAACTGCCCTTAAATGAAAGTGTTTTGAGCACTCACTCATTTTCCCTCTACCAAAAAAAAGAAAGAAAAACAGCTAGACAATCAGTCTGAATTTCAAACCACTCTGATCTCCGTGTGTATTTTCTAAACCATTGTCTGAACTGCTCCTGTGGAGCAAAGCCCAATCGGAGTCCCCCGGAGTGTGGCCTAGGCAAGGCTCAGCCAGGTTTGTGACGATGTCACTGATGCGCTGAGCAACACCCGGCAGCTTCCAGTCGTAACCTGCTGCCTTCGCGTGGTTGTTTCCTCGCTGCCATCAGTTCAAACACTCGCCCTGGCGGCAGCCTTGCTCCTCGCCTCCACAGAACGCGCTCCAGCACACAGCAGCACACAGGCGGGTACTGAGAACCGAAGGCTGCGTCGCTGGGCACGGCTCGGACAAGCGCTGGGTGACGGCAGGCAGCGGGGCCGGGGGTCACCGCAGCCAGAACAGCAGCGGGACGAGGAGAGCTCGTCACGAACCCTGGATTCAAAAGCCAGCCGAAGAACCCGGGACAAGGAGGACGCGTGTGCTCCTGCCGAGGTGCTGGAGGTCGGAATCGCCTGCTGCTGGCAGCCCTGGCTCGTTTCTCCTGGCAGATCCGTCGCCAGGACGGCAGGCAGCGGGGCCGGGGGTCACCGCAGCCAGAACAGCAGCGGGACGAGGAGAGCTCGTCACGAACCCTGGATTCAAAAGCCAGCCGAAGAACCCGGGACAAGGAGGACGCGTGTGCTCCTGCCGAGGTGCTGGAGGTCGGAATCGCCTGCTGCTGGCAGCCCTGGCTCGTTTCTCCTGGCAGATCCGTCGCCAGACGCGGGGGTCACGGTGCCACACAGCCCGTAACCGGTGCGGGTGACTCCCGCTGCGGTCCTGGGCCGGGCAGCAGGGGCTTAGCACCGAGCCCCGGTGACGCCCCCGCGCCAAGACAGGCTCTCCTTCGGGCGGGGGATGCGCTAGCGCCAAACAAAGACGTTTGCTGGCAGGGGAATGGAGAAGCCTTCTCGCCAGAGCAGCCCCCCGCGGGCAGAGCTGGCGGTGCCCTGGGGCGGCTACGTACAGCACACACCTCAGCTTCGAGACAGTCGCTTTAACAGAAAAAACAGGGCATTTCAAAGGCTGTACAATGCACTGCTTTAACCACGAGGTTTCTGGACGTGTTTGCTCACTCTGTAGATTTGTGTCTAGCAATGAAGAGTTGAACGAGACGGAGTAAAGGGAAGCGAAGGACAAACAAAGGGATGTGTCGTTTATTTTCACCAGCAGCACCGGCTGCAAGGGCTCCGCTGCAGACAAACCGCGACCGCCTGTCTGCGGCACAGACC
>NW_010392800.1:13155-13830 GCF_000710305.1 Buceros rhinoceros silvestris
GAACCGCGGGGAGCCATTTGCTCCCCGTTTCCGTCCGTCCGTGTGCGCCCTGGTGCCGTCATGCAGCACGTCTCCAGCCCCACTGGAGGAGGTCAGAGGAGGTCAGAGGTCAGCTTTATCTTCGCTTCACGCCGCCGTGGCAGGATCGAAGAACAAGCCACATCCGTTGATTCGACGGCACGTGCTCCCCTCGCTGCAGCGAGTGATTAACAGCCGCAAGGTCGCAGCCTCCAGCCCCTGCTCCCGGGCTAAGGCACACTCTGCTCACACGGGCTGCAGGTCAGGGGCTGTAAATCCGCCAGTCACAAACATTCACCCCATTTCTTTCATCCTCTTAAAAATTAACTGTCAAACTACAGTGACGGCGCCTCGCTGCACCGCTCCGCTGCTTGATCCTTGCCTGGGGAGTGTTGGGAGGTGTGGATCAGGTTCTCAGTAGTGAGAAACAACGGGGTTTGCTGGTATGTTGATTTCAACAACAGTGTCCATTGCAGAACCCACCTTCTCCCCCTGCCCGCGGGCACCTGTGAGTAACCAGGCGCTAAGGCGAGCGCGGCTCACCATGCGGAGCAGAACACCGAGCGGGAGGAGAGACCCCCCTGCCCGCGGCGCGGGGCCAGGGCGCAGGCTCGGGAGGGAACGTTCACGCAGCCGTAAGCTGGACCTGCCCGTGGA
>NW_010392800.1:13938-14264 GCF_000710305.1 Buceros rhinoceros silvestris
GTCCCGGCAGCCGTAAGCTGGACCTGCCGGTGGAAGGGTGCTGCGGGCCGACCGCCGCCGCTGCGGGGTTCAGGGGGTGGGAGGGGAGCTGGGCTCGGAGCGCAGCGGCTGCGGGCCTGAGGCACAAGGCAGGAAGCGTTCTCCCTTTGTACGAAACACAGATCTGTGGGTAAACCCTCGACCGTAACTTCTCTAGTAGCGAGGAAGCCATCAGTTGCTGATGTGACGTGTGATAAATTTGTTACTTTGCACGGATGAGGCAGCTGACACTTGACTGACACCGTCTTGGAGAAGCTCCCGACAAGTGAGGGGGGGGTTGCTCTGGG
>NW_010392800.1:14454-14989 GCF_000710305.1 Buceros rhinoceros silvestris
GCGGGTGCAGCTCACAGCGCCAGGGCTCACCCAGCGCCGCCCCTTTGAACAGACACCAGCGCACCCACGCAACGCTCTCCTCAGCCTGCCTCCACAGGACAGCCACCCACCTCTTGTTCCGAGCGCCAGATTAATTGTATTTGACACTTAGCTGATAACCTCAGGTGTCTCAGGTCTGGAACTCGACTGTGGTAACAGCAGCGCTCGGTTTGACACAACCGATTTTTCAAGCTGTCTTCCTCGTGTGCGAGGGTCTCGGTTCAGACTGTTGTGTCTCGGTTCAGACTGTCGTGTCCCGAGTGTGGGTACAGGGCAGCGACACCCCTCAGCAAAGCAGGCTGCGTCCCCCGCCGCTGCTGGTGAGCTACTCTGCGCTTCGAACAAGCTCCTTCTCTTTTCTTCTCTTTTCTTCTCTTTTCTTCTCTTTGCTTTGCTTTGCTTCTCTTTTCCTTTTTTCTTTTCTTTTCTTTTCTTTTCTCGATCGCAAAGCTCCGCCTCATGGCAGGGGGGCGAACTGCGCGCAGGGAAGGGGAAG
>NW_010392800.1:15110-16223 GCF_000710305.1 Buceros rhinoceros silvestris
GCCGGCTGCTGCTCTGCTCCCCCCGCGGAGCTTCCCCTTCCCGGGACTTTGAGGTGGGAGGAAAGCCAAAAAAGATAATAAAAAAAAAAGTTTTCACTCTTCATCCAGTTGCGGTTGTACCGGTTTTATTGTGACAGATGCGTCAACCCGTCAGTACCGACCCTGCACAGGGACAGGTCTCACCTTCCAGGTCGTAAAGCGTTAGAGAATTACATCCGTAGACAACGGGCCGGGAACACAGGTCTGGTCACCGACAGCCGGTTCATCGCCGAGAGCGCAGCCCTCCAACAGCGCGACCACCAACCGGCTGCTCGAAAACCGGCAAAACCTCTCTGCTGGTTTCCCCGCTGAAGACAAAGACCCTCTGCCCAACTGCGCATCACGGACCGGTGTCACCCCGAACCGCCGCCGCGACACCGGCATTTGGGAAGAGCCCTGCGGGCAAGGGCCGAGGAACGCAGGCGCCAGCCCTCCAAAGAGCAGTGCCACCGCCAGAGCACAGGGACTGCGGTTCCTTTCAAACCAGGCGCCCCGCAGGTGTTCAGATAAAAGACTGGACAAATCCCTGTGAAAGCTCTGAAATCCCTCAGGATTTCAGCGCCGCTCCCTGCTCACGGGCAGGCGCTGCAGCCACCTCCAGACTTGTTTCTGCAACAAAAGGTACAAATCTTGACACAGCGTGTCGAGACAAAGCGTTTCACGGAAGGTCAGGGCGTGTGTCAGGGTCTTCGCCCGGAAGATGACCAGCGCAGGGCTGGCCCCGAGCGCGGGGTTTGGAACTGTCCGCAGGAGGATGAGGCTGGCTCGACGTTTTCGGTAAAGGTGCTTGTCTGATGTCCTGGACAAGCGGATCTGCCAGTCTCAAACTGTTTCAACTTCTAACGTTTATGGTGGGACACGGAGGCGCAACACCCGCAGCAGAGCGTGTCCGGTGAGAAACGCGGTCACGCCGCGTCCTCGCCAAACACGCGAGGCGCGGCTCAGCCAGCAGTTCCGCGTCCCGCTCGGGCCCGGGGGCTTTCACCTCTGAACCTCTCCTCCCCCATCGACCAGGGCTCGGTAACGCGCTTTTCTCAACTCGCTCCGCTCCCTCCGCTGCCCGCGGCGCCCTCG
>NW_010392801.1:0-10195 GCF_000710305.1 Buceros rhinoceros silvestris
GTAAAGCCCTTCCCAAATCTTCGTCCGCGAAACCAAGCCATGACAATGATGAAATAGCTTCAATTACGGAATAGTGGGATTTTTTTTCTTTAAGTTTATGGAGAATTCTAGACATTGCTTGAGGGAAATTCTTCAAGTCTATTTTTTCTTTTACTTTATTCAGTATATAAATAATTGGGTTTGGAATTGTCTGTGGCAGGAATACAGCTGGTGCAGCAAAGAGAGTTGCAAAGCAACGCTTTTTACACCTGCCTTTTTAACTTTAAATAGATTTTTTTTTAAATAATAACAATGACATAAACACTAAGTTGAATAAGAATGTCATAAATATATCCAAACCCACATAATAGGTAGGGACACTTTCCATGCATTCTTAAAAAAATCCATAAGGTTTAGCATTACAAAGCAATATATGATTTAGTGTATTCAAAGCATGAACTGAATACAGCAAGTATTAAAAAATGTTAATTGTTCTACCACAGAAGGTAATTTGTTTTAGAAATAAATGCTCCTTTTCCCCTTTGAGAAAATTTCTTATTAGAATTTAAAATAGTAGTGGACTAGAGGGACTGCATAGTATATTTTAAGTAACAATTTCCATACAAATATAGCTAAAGCCTGTTTAGGTATGCATTTCTATGCATCTGTTACCAAAGTATCTGACTACTGCTGGTGCCAACATTTCATTTTCATCGATTAGTGGAATTTAAAACAAATGTGTTCCAAACACAGTAGTGAAATTATTTTCCACTCAAAGCATAAAAACTCTTGGAATATAAATTCAACACTTTTCAAAACACGCCTCAGATATTGTAGGAAGTCTACAAGTCTGTTCTTGCTGTATGAGTGAAATTGTCTTTCCCTCAAAACAATCAAAGACTTTCCTATCCAGCCTGTCTTTGCATGCAGTGATTTGGAATAGAGGTATTTCTGAGATCTGGTAAGGGTCTTCAGTTTTCCATCACAGTCCCAAAACCATGAAAAGAGGATTCTGGTTATGGAGAGAACAGGAATGAATGAGAGAAAGATGCAAAGGTAGTTTCAACGGAAGCATGCTGACTTTACTGATGGCTGATTGTGCCAATTTCAGAAGTGTCTCTAAAATTCAGTGTTATTTTTATTTTAAGACTCTTAAATGCTAATGCTGCTTGATAGAGAAGAAATTCCAGGGGCAAAACAGTGTTTTTTAGGAATATAAAAAGCAACCCACCCACCCTCCCCTAACAAAACCAATCCTAATGCTGTTTTGGGTAATATAAAACCATTTCATCTTGAAGCTGAGCTGGAGACAGCTGATTAAAGGGAGTTTTCTTGAGATATTTTCAGTTCCATGTGTTTTTTTTTTCTTTTTTTCTTTTTCGTTTAGAAAAGTAAAGTACCTTACTAATGTCCTAACATTTCCTAGGCTTAGTCTTGGTTGGACTGGAGAACAGAGAGAGAGGTCTGAATAATTCAAATAATCAGCGTCTTCTTTTCTGACTGTGTTGTATGTGTGAATTTAGAGCTGAGTTTCCAGACTGACAGCCAGGCTGTTGCCAGTTCTGTAGGTATGATCTGGGAATAGAGAACTGCTGTCTTCAGGGCTGTCAATTCAGCATTTGAATAGAAACAAGACTCACACATTATTTAAAGGACAGTACTCTGCATAAATTTTAAATACACATTAGCATTACAGAGTCTAAAGGGCAAGCTATCAATCATTTCAGCAGCTCACCCAACGAGCTGGAATTGGCATCAGGTTTTCACCAGTGATATTCCCTTTCTCAGTGTTGCTCAGGGTCCGGGTGGGAAGAAGTGCCAAGGACAGATATCCTGGGCTGGCAAAGTTCAAGAACAAATCATTTTTATTATAAATAATTTTAGTACTTATTTGTAGCAATTATAGTTTTGTCCACAATTTTATTATGCCGCTCAATTAAGACATAAAATTTCTAACAAACTGCACTCATCATCAAAGAAAACCTGCCTTTTGTCACTTAATTTTTCTCTTAACTGGCAAAACTGTAGTCCCATCCCAGTTAAAAATCAAGTTTTACACATATCATTCCAATGTAAGTCATGCGTATTTCTTGTGAAAAAGAAATGTCAGTCTGAGGTTAAAACGTCTTTATAATTCCGAGTGCTAGTATTGTGATTCAGTCTTGCGCTAAGGCGTTCTCAAAGCTAATGGCAAATGATTACTTGGAACTTTCATAGCCAAGTACAGTCATCCTTTTGAGAGCATTGTGCATGTCATTCATCAAACCCATCAAGCAAATAAAGGCTGTGATGCTTTTATTTTCTGCTCGATGTTTAAAAATGTATCTAATTTTCTAAATGTCCATTAAAGTTGCTTCTTTTATAGTTCTGAAATAACGCAGTTGCATCCAGTATGTTAAAATAATATTAGAGATACAAATTAAATCCAGAACAAGGACATTTCTAGTGTAGTTTGACACTTCAAGTGAGCGAAATTACAGTTTAAGTTAGAATTTCTTTGCTTTTGTCAGTTCTCATTAGACCCTTAACATTAAATTAATGTACTGTGAAGTCTTTTCTTTAACTTTCATTGAATAAAATGTAACTGGAATGACTACCATGAAAACTGAAGTGAACAGAAAAAGAAATATAAATTTTGTAGTGACTTTTGCTTATAAAAAGGTGCAACTAAAGACTTGATATAGTGCCCGTCCCTAGAAGACTGAGAGCAAGTAACCCAAGTGCTGTGTCTTTCACAGAAAATACATGAGGCTTCCAAGCAAAATGGCTTTGGACATCTCTGTTCTCTGTTTCTGTGGTAAGACATTTTTCTGCTGAAACACAGGCCAACAATAATGTCATTTCTTGCAGGTGGTTTTGAAGAACATAAACTAAACTAACATGTACGTTAACATGGTAAGCACTGTGGTCATGGTTACTGTCAGCCAAGTTACTTGTCTTATTTAAGTAGAATTTGTGAAGAAAAAAGCCCATTTAATTATGCTGATGAATTTGTAATAACATGACCTGGGAGAAGTGCTGGTTGGTGTTCTTCATAGTATCTCTGATGAGAATGCAAAGCAGTTACGATGCATGTTGGAGAAATGTTTCATACTTCATGAGATGAGGTTAGTATAAGATTTGAACATCCCACCAATGTAACTGTTTTCTCTTAAAGTCTGCACTCATTTCCTACAAGTTCTAAGCGTGTATTTGAAGAACTTGCTTCATATTCTCAAAAATGTCAACCTTCTCTATGACTGAGAATAATAAAGGAAAGATATTTTCCTTTTGTCATTCTGATCATGTTAGACAACTCACTTTGTTTCCTGTTTTACTCTTTATCTCCTTTGACTCCACAGCTGAGATCCTCTTTTCATTTCCAAAGCCTTGCACAAGCAGAGGGTTATCCTGTAACAGTCTCTCAAAGTCCATTCTTTTTATTCTGGCTTTTTTTTCCTTCTAAGATTTTTTTTTCCTATCCTCTCCTGATTTTGAATTGTCTTTCATGTTATTGTGTATGCTTGGAACTGCCTCCATATTCTCATACGCAAACCAATCTTTAATTTTTTGGTGTGACAAATTCATTTTTTTCACATTTTTTAGGTATTAAGTAGCATTCCTGAAATTTAATCAGATTATGCTCAACAAATGAGAACACTGAAACACATATATTGGTTGCATGCAAACTTGTCCAACACTTTTGTAGAATTTTGTAACTGTAGAAGTTACTTTAAAAAATATTACAACCAGATGATATTATAGTAAAATCACACTTCGCAAAGCAGTATTGACTTATAAGCAGACCTACGTGTTTGTGTGAGCACTTATTTGGGGATGGCAGAAGTGGCAAAGTATGCCGAGAATTATAGGTTCATGTTTCCTGTTTATATAGAATAAACATTCTTAGATACGGTAGTTTCAACCGTCATAACAAAGTTGGGCAATGAAGATTTTGTCAAAATTTATAATTAAAGGGAAGTTCCAAGAGAAGTGAATTGGCACAAATAAAAGATGATATTAAGAATATGTGAAATAATTTAAGAAGATGTTTTACCTTTGGTCAATTATGGTAATAATTCTTTTTGTTCATATACAGAGAAAATAGAATTTTTCACTATGAGATGATTATAAGAATAAGATTAAATTATAGCAATTTTACTAGGTAAGGAAATAAAATGGAAAAAGTGACACTGTACTATTGCAATGATTGTTTTGTAATCCTGAGGAGAAAAATAGTGGTGTCTCTACATGTTTTTATCAAATTTATAGTTGGTAAAACAAATGAAGACAACTAATTTTCCACACAGGAAAATCAATTTCATAAACTGTAAGAGCTCCTGAACAGTTCCAACTTTTAATATTTTCATGTTTACACTTTTCTTAAAAATAAATGCCCTATTATTACCAGTCAGCTCAGAAGAGATACTTATTTGGTCATTTCAGAAAAGAGTACAGAAAATACTCCTTTTATCAGCTACTTCTGAACTATTATTCCGTATTTAAGGATATCCCTATCATCTTTTTCAGGTTTAATTGACTGTAAACACCCCGATTGCCCACTTACTATTGCTTTACTTTCGCATAAGCTGGTGTGTAAAAAGTTTGAAAAATAGCTGACATGATTTGAAACTGTGTTCTAGCTTCTTTTAGGATAGTCTACAGTAAGCCATGGTCATAGATAAGTGGTGGGGTTGCTAAAAGGCTGATTGGCATTTAAGGTGTTTCTATTGTTTAAAACACTTTCTCATTCTACCCAGATGTATACAGCCAACTGAAAAACTTGCAGCTGGTTCTGATCAGGATCAATGCTAATGATGGTAATGGAGAAAAAATAGTGGAAAGGGCAGAGTTTCTGACAGCTCATTTTCAAGTTTTTATTTAGTTGTTTATCTTTCCACTGATAACGTGAGTCAATAGGCTGCCTGCTCCGCTCTTCTCAGCTCTCTGCCAGCGATTACCTCCACTACGAACAAGAGCGTTCCCAGTCTGCCACAAGAAAGGCAGATCTTTCCCTTGAAAGTAAGTTTGACAAGATCCAGCTGACAATGCTCAAAAGGGAAGCACTCTTGCTTGCTGGATGAACTGCGGCATTAATAACCCCTTGACAGCTGTTAAACAAGAATGACCCAGAGCACAGCTACACCCAGCTAGATGGGGAGGAGGGCACTAGACTAGCATGGAACCCCAGGAGCTGTGCCTGACACTGCAGGAAGGATGAAGAAAAAGCTTAGAAAATTCAAGGAAAGGCAAGTCCTGCTTAACTAACCTGATCTCCTTCTACAACAAGGTAACTTGCTTAGTGGATGAGGGAAGTGCTGTGGATGTTGTCTGTCTAGACTTTAGTAGCGCCTTTGACACTGTTTCCCATAGCATTCTCCTGAAGAAACTGCCTGCTCATGGCTTGGAAAGGTATACAGTTCCCTGATTAGAAAACTGGCCAGGCACAAAGAGTGGTGGTAAAATTAAACTAAATTCAGTTGGCGGCCAGTCAAAAGTGGTGTTCCCCAGGGCTTACTATTGAGGTCTGTTCTCTTTGACTTCTTTATCAATGATCTGGACAAGGGCTGTGAGCATAGTAAGACACAGACCTATCTGCATTACCTTTCTGTTAGCAAATTCTTCCTTTAAATAAGGATAAACCTTCTCTGATTTCTTTCCCTGATTCAGAAGAAGTTGCACTGAAGCTTCATTTTGTGATTTTTAGAGACTCCAACCAAGCTACTATACTTTGTTTAATGTTCCTATGAGGATGCTGGTGTAAATACTTTTCTTCATTTTCAGTAGTATCGTATTTTGACATATTAAAAAAGGCTAAGTTAATGTAGCCATATGTATTCTTAATAATGGTATTCTGTCATTTACACTGTTGGTTGAATATAGAGGCTGATTTTCCCTGCTTAGTTTCTGCTACAGTACACAGAATTCCATGATGAGTTAAAGGGAGTATTTTACATTTAACTGCAAGAATTTATTTTTGAATGATTCTTGTGCTGTCAGGTAATTAGAACATTTCTTCCTTAGTAGTAATGGGCACCACATGACATAAAACTGCAGTACAGACTTAATCAAATTCGAATGACAAGGTCATTTATAAGTTAAATGCATATTTACAACGTGTTCCATAAAAAGAATTACATTCAAATGTAAGATAATATGCCCAATCATTTGCTCACAATTTTAATTTAATTGGAGATATCTAATTACTTAAGACCAGTAGCTATTCTAAAGTGTGCATTGCTGTGGTCTTCAGTGCTTTTCAGAGTAAAACCCTGTAGTGTCTCCAGTTTAATATCTGTTTATTTTCAATTTTTAATGTCATACACATATCTAATATATGCAAAGGCCATCTTCAATCACAACCATTTCATTACCAAAGTCCCAAAATTTAAATAACTGATAGTATTTTCATTCTGTATTCCTTCAACTTGCCTCATAGCTTCATTTTCTGCAAACAAAAAATGAAACTGGTGGAGCTCAAAGGCCTGGAGTCATTGTTTGAACTAAAGGAATAAAAGAGAGAGCAACTTCATCAAAGGTCAGCTCTCCCCTCCTACTGTTTTGAGTTGGGGAAAAGAGTGACTTGAAGGAAAATCTCTATTAGCTTGCAATGAACTGCTTTTGAGGGGGAGGTATTGCTTGAATCTATGGGCTGTCCCAAAAGACTGAAGGACTGGGATTTTTTTGTCCTTCTGGCTGAGATAATATTTTACCTTGTTCTAAAGCTCTGAAGATGTATGTCAGGAAGAAAGGAAGAAAATAAAAGACTTTACCCATGATTCAGGGAGGCTGGGCATGTCTGGGGAACATAAGCTAGAAACAAGCGTATTTCATTTCTTCTCTTTCTGTTACTCCGAAAACATTGCAGCTTATGAGAGAGTGTCTTATAAACCACAATATACCTGTCTATGAATCCCTGCTTTTCAACGAGACATGTAAAATTGATCTCACTGAATCAGTGGTAGATGCTTATAAATACATTCAGTCTGTAGAGACTTCATTTAATGTCACAGTGTTCCCAGACAAGTGACCCACCATCTGAATAAAAACTTCTTTTCACTAGTGGTGGAATCTACCAGCCTACTGCCCTTGCTGAAGTCTGGTTGAAAAGTTGCAACATCCCTGAAGCTTTTGTTTTGCTCTTCTTTGTTTTTAGGGATTTTTGTTTGGTTTTTTTGGGAAGGGTTTGGTTTCCCTTTGGTAATGCCAAATCTAATTGATTACAAAATGTTTGCTGAAAGAAAACAGCAGAGGATTAAGTTTTCAAAACTGGGAGTTAGGCTGTAGGTGTAACACCGTATTACACAGACCAGAAGGTGAAACATGCCATATACCTGCCTTTCTCCCCATAATGCAATAGGAAGAATGTGTGCAAAAGAAATGTGGGATGTTTTTCTCTGCATGAGCTGCAGGTAAATTCTGTGATACTGGGGGACAACCACTCTGGATTTTCTTTCTTTCTTTCTTTTTTTTCCCCGGAAGTGATATCTTCTGATGTTCCAAAGTGTCTGCTCTCTTTGTAGCATGTCTGAAGTGAACTTCTAGGTGATGTGTCTGAGCAGGGGTAGGGATACAGACAAAGCTAGCAGAAAAAACATGCACAGCAAGAGACCTAGAGGCCTTTTTTGTTTGTTTGTTTTCTCCTATTGAAAGTTGCAAATCAATTTAGGAAAAAATTATAATTTTTGGAAGGTGTTATTTTTGCAGGAATATTCTTCCTATGATATAACCTTTCTGGTAGTATCAAAACCAAAACATAATTACATGGTAATGGTCTAAGGACACAGAGACAGCTGATGTGAAGAATCAACAGGTTATTCGACAGAGCAGACAAATTTTCTGTCATGCAAACCCTTTTTATGGCTTCACATCCATGCTCTATTTTTCTGGTGTTCTGAAATAATTCTCAATTCCTTGACCCATTTACAAGAATACAGCATAGATTCCACTTCAAACGATTTTGACTTCATTATTTCCTTCAGGTGGAAGTCACTTTCATCTCAAACACTAAAGCTTCACATGACAATTCTGTTGTCTCTCAGCAGAATAATGTGTATACATTTACCTTTATTCAAATCTGGAACCGTAATGCAGTAACAAATGTACAGATGAATATTATACTCAATTTTATTGAGAATGCTCATTAAATGTAAATTTTAGCCTAACTTCCAAAGGAAATGAAAGCATGGTGTAGATGTCTCTCTGTCTTCCCTTCAAATAGTATTTGAACCTATTTGATAGCTTCAGCTAACTTAGCATTTTAATGAGCACAGATTTACAGGTAAAGAAAAGATTTCCTATTAACATGAAAAGTGGCTTATGTGTTTAACCCTTAACAATTCACCAGAAAATTCACATGAAGGAGAACTGTGTCCCCCACATGGAAGAAAGTTTCAGCTGGAGCTTGAATATACTTAGAAGCCAGAGAAAGAAATCCATAGAAAAATGCTGTTCATTTTCTGAGACACTCACAGGGCTACTTGTTAATAGTCATTCATTTGAATCAGGGTTACTGTGCACTATTTCTACCTAAATGTTAATAAATTTTCTGTGTAAAGATGTTCAAGATTAACAGTGATGAGTTTCCACATCTTACGTATAGGCAGTGTAAAGGGAATTAATATTCTGACAATGATCAGAAAGACATTAAAGAAAACAAATAACATATTGGCTATGACATCTGAGAAGTAAAATTCAGGAAGTTTATGATTGTTTTGCATTTCACGTGTTTATTTCTTTGCAAATTTTAAAGGCTAAGTGTACCACCTGACTTAGAATGCAAAGAAGTTGGAAATAGGGAGAATACCAATGAAACACAAATGATTTTGTTCATTATGACCATTTGACACTACCTGAACTTATCAACTGAGTATTAATCTGTCTGATTTAAAGTAAAAGGATTTCTAATCAAAATTCTAAAGTCTCAGCTAGCTTATCACAGCCATCTTTGTTACAAAAAAATAAGAAAAGATACCACATTTATGATGGTAGGGATCTTAAGGTGTTTTACTGTTAACATCTCCATCTGTATTTCAGATAGTGTATTCCAGGTTTTGCTTATTGAATTGTGGTTATATTTAAGCTGTTCCTTAGCACTTAAGAAAAACAGGCAATTGTTTTTCATGCTAACTGAGTTTTCATGCTACTGCTTAAAATAAAAGTGCAGTACAACAAAAGACATGTTAGAGTTCCAAGTATGAACAGTTTGGCCTCAACCGTATAATATAAGGGTTCCTGAATGATAGATGATGAAAGCGATATAATGAAAATTCCAGGGTTGTGTATGTAGCTTAAGATTGATTGTTTTGTTAAATAATACAAGTTGTAGGTTGATTGTTTTGTTATATAATAGGATCATTTAGAAACTGTCATATAAAAGACTTCTGTGGTTGGGAAACTGGAACAAACGGGCACTAACTGACTTTGCAAGATGGACTGAAAAATTAAGAGTAAATTGGACAGTAAGAGTTGCTGACTACCTATGCTCAAGAAGAGGATTCAACTAAAGGACATTCAGGAGTGACCCCTAAAGACGACGGAAGACCCTCAAAGAAGACCCCAACCAACAAATTATACATGTATAATCAATATGTGCACATTATACCTAGTTCTGGGAAATAGTGTGAATATGTACAGTCTTTCTAAGTAATGTAATACATATGCATATAGATACACTACATAATTAGTGGCTATTCTACACTCAGTATGCATGATTTGAGATGTAGCATCTGTTGCAGTACACTGTTGTGGATGCTGGGTGGCAGTATAGACGCTCGGAAGATCGGCGAGGCCTCTCTAGGGACCTTTATAGCCCTCTGTGCTACACAATAAACTGGCCATTTTACATCCTCTGTATCAGAGTAAAGTGCATAAATGGACCCTTGACGGTAGAGGTCAAGTGCCAAGAATCACAACAAGTTTCCACATCTGGTGACGTTCCCGAGTGATGAACGGCGGCCACGGAAGTTCCGAAGGCGTTCTGAATCGGTCGACCGAAGTGAAAGACATTGTACAGGTACTTAAAGACTTTGGGCGGTAATAGCTATAAATTAAAAGAGATCCGCCGAAGCGTGCATCTTGTGGATGCTTACGGGTCAAGTGCTAAATATCACAATAAGTTTCCACATCTGGTGACGTCCCGACGTGATATACAGCGGCCACGGAAGTTCCGAAGGCGTTCTGAGTCGATCGACAGAAGTTAAAAAAACTGTACAGGTACTTAAAGACTTTGGGCGGT